>NC_050578.1:44833839-44928839 GCF_011100635.1 Trichosurus vulpecula | reverse complement strand
TTAGGACCTCTTTCAAAGACTTACTAGCTCTTACAGTGTATTTAGTATACCATTCTTTAAAAGCTTGGTTATCTGGTTTCTCAGCCCAATAGCAGATAAGAAACAACAAACCAGAAGTATGTGGGCTTTGGAGGTGGGGAAGGGTGGCTCTAATATGCAACCACTAGACAGTGATAAGTGACAGCTTGATGTTGAGAGGAAAAGACAGGAGAACTAAGAGCAGACATAGAACTGTCTTATAAGGGATGTACATTTCTGGATATGCAAAGTAATGCTTCTCCTGAATCAGTAAAAAAGCATTACATGATGGTCAGTAGCTTCTGTTTTGAAAGACAGGAAGACATATTTTCTTCCAAATCAGCAAAATTTCCATCTAATCTTTTTAGACAAATCCTTGATATTCCAAGAGAGTAACCTCCATTCGTCTGAAAGCTTCATTTTTTTTCCAGAACAATTTAATCATAAAATACAAGACCTGGAAAGATCTTTAAATAAAATTCAAACATTTATGATTTCTATACTTAAAACATTGTCCTTGAGCCTGAGGAACATGCAAAATATAACAATACATTCATTCTATCTTTCAGAAATATACATCTTATACAGCTGGGTAGTGCAGTGGTTAGAGTGCTGGACCTGAAGTCAGGAAGACCTGAGTTCAAATTCAGCCTCAGACACTTACTAGCTGTGTGACCCTGGGAAAGTCACCTAACCTCTATGTACCTCAGTTTCTTCAACTGTAAAACGGGGGTGATATCAACATCTACCTCCCGGGGTGACTGTGAGGATCAAAAGTGCTCAGCATAGTACTTTGCACTTAGTAAACATGATATAATTCTATCTGTTGCCGTTACTTGTTATTCTATTGGGTTAGTTAGTGGTAGAGGTATTTTATGTCAGACTCCAATGTACTCCTTCCTTTTTGATTTATAATCAGCTCTGTAGTTCAAACTTCTCATTATACAAACAAGGACTTTGAGGCTCAGCGAGTATGAGCAACAGGCCCAGGATCACTTAGTAGCTATACCAAGATAAGGAAATCCTTTGAGAGATGTTTTTCTTCCTCCAGTTCTTTCTGTTGTTGCCACATGCTATCTCTCCCTAATGATTATGGTTCTGTTGTTGTTGTTGAGTCATGTCTGACCCTTGGTGACACCATTTGGGGTTTTCTTGGCTGAAATACTAGATTAGCTTACCATTTCCTTCTCTAGCTCATTTTACAGATGAGGAAACTGAGGCAAACAGGGGTAAGTGACTTGCCCTGGGTCACATAGCTAGTAAGTGTCTGAGGTCAGATTTGAACTCAAGAAGTTGAATCTTCTTAACTCCATGCCTGGCACTCTTTGCACTTTACTACCTAGTGGCTATGATTATGGTAAATGATTATGATACCATGTTGCATATAGTTCTGCTTGATGTATAACCTACCCTAGTGAGGCATAGCTAGGTGTATCTTATTGGTAGCCAGATTTGGAATCAGGAAGACCACAGTTGAAAGTCCATGTCTAAGATTTACTGGCTATGAGCAGAGTGTTCAGAACACAGTGAGCACTAAATAAATACTTCTTGATAGGCAGACTATGTATAACAACTGACACAAGCCACTCTAAATAACACTTAATAGTTTTGTCATTTAACCTCCCTGAACCTAAGGAACTCTCTAAGACTGAGTTACAAAGGAGAGTTCCTAAGCTGAGGAAATCCCAGGTCTTTGAAGCATTGATTAGATGAGTACTTGCTTTTTCCTGAAATGTGAATACCAAAGCCCATCAGTTTTAATAGCATAGGCTTTTACTGGGCTGAAGCCATAAGGAAAATGGATCATAGATTCAGGGGCCCATAATGAGTTGTTGGGGTTGACTTTATTGTGAGGACAGAAGTAATAAAACAAGAAACATCACTGCAGGACTTTCTTATATGGTCATTTCACAGTACGCTCAATGAGAAAAAGGTAGTAACAAAAATAATTATTTATACACATGTATGTACATATGTATGTATATATGTGTGTCTATATATACTTATATGTGTATATATCTATATATTTTATATATGTGTGTGCGTGTGTGTGTGTGTGTGTATATCAGAAAATGAATGGGTAGAAAAATTGTGAGAATAGAGAGTTAGCCTCCAATTTAAAAAACTTTGATATTAAATTAATCAAACTTTGATACTTGGTGAATTTAATGGTATATAATGGAAAATGGCAAAAAAATATGTTGAAAATAAAGCTCAGGTTCAAGAAACAAAAGAGAAGGAAGAGTGGTAAGCCCTAGAGAAGCTCCATTATTATAAATCATGAATACTTTCTTCAAGAATACTTCAAGTCACAAGACAATTTTCACAGCAAGCACAAATGACATTACAAATGAAATACTATATATTAACAGAAAAAATGAGTAGTTAGCAACAAAAAAAAAACATTTCTCTCTAAGTAGTTGTCTAAATAGATTTGTACTATCAACTTGTTGGAACACAGACAAAAATCAACACCAACTTCTAATATATGAAGAAGAAAAGAAGCCAAGATATTACAGGTATTCCAAATAAATCTCACTTGATCTATTTAGGTGAACTATTGATACAATAAATGAGCAAACAAATAAATAAATAAATATTTGAATGCATATTATTAATGAACAAATCAATGGATGAATAAATGAGGAAAACAAAAGAATAAACATTGGTTTTCACTACAATCACTTTCTAAAGATTTTAACTGATATAAAATAGTAGCCAGTAAGAAAGCCAGAAGGAACTACATGCTACCTCAGTCAGCCTACATCTTATCTCCTTACATATCAGATTCATTCACAAAGTATTATCTCCTTACATAGCAAATTCATTTACAAAGTCTTGCCAAGGAAAATTATGGAAGATTATGGGTAGTATTGCCAAAAGAAGACACTGAGAAGTAATGGAGGAAAAACAAGAATTTATGAAAAGCTTTCCATGAGATCAATTAGGCCAAATCATTCCAAAAATATTTAAGAATAAAATTAAAAGGATTATAGAAAAAATGAAATATGATGCACTCTTTTCTCCAACAATGGCAGTGAAGCCACCACATCTGGATATCACAGTATCCAAAGTGCTGCAGGTGGATGTAAAAATAACATTAAAGAAGACAAAAGCAGGAAGAGCAGGTGAGAAGACAAAGAGAAGATCGGAAGCAACCCGATTTAAGGCATTAGGGCAACAGTTCTCAAGATTTACAAAAGAGGAGCATTTTATTACACAATCAGGAAAAGAAAATTGCAGACCATATTATTATCCCAAATCATAAGAATATCTAATAACTACTACTTATGTGCCTATATTTTCTTTTCTTTGAAATCATTGTGAGAGTAATTTGCTATTATCATTGAGTCATTTCCATTGTGTCCTACTCCTCATGACCCCATTTGGGGTTTTCTTGGCAAAGATACTGGAGTGGTTTGCCATTTCCTTCTCCAGCTCATTTTACAGATGAAGAAACTGAGGCAAAAAGGGTGAAGTGACTTGCCCAGGTTTACATAGTTAGCAAGTATCTGAGGCTAAATTTCAATTCAGCCCTTCCTGACTCCAGGCCCACTGCTCTATCCACTGTACCACGTAGCTGCTACATGAGTAATTCACTCACATATAATAGGTATCCCTGATGAAAATGTGAGAAGGGAACAGACAAGCTTTCCTTTTTCCTGGAGAAATTATATAACATCACTATCATTAAAAATACAGTTTTCATTTTTATTAGTAATTTAAGAATCAGCAACAATTAGAAAGATTCCAATATATAAAGAACAGGTGGGGTTTCACAAAGATTTTTCTTTGAAAAATCATGTCTTTACAGTCAGAATAAAAACGGCAGAGAATACAAGGTTTCATCATATTGACTAGGTTTTACTAGTTTAAAAACCAATTTGATTCAGTCAAGCAAAGTATTACCTCGGCGGCATGGAGGAAAGACCATGGAACTTGAAGTCAATATTGAAATCCAATATTCAGACATTTACTATCTATGTGACCCTCAGAAAATCACTTAAATCTTTGCCTGCCTCAATTTCTTCATCTGTAAGATGCAGCTACAAAGAGATGTTGGGAGGACCAAATGATTTAATATCTATAACATATTTTATACAGTACTACATAAATGCTACTATGTCATCCCATCCACCCATTAAGATCACAGAAAATACCTTGGTATGTTAAATAATAAAGAGAACTTTGTATTAATGTACACTGATTCCTGTGGTCAACTGAGACATAAAAAAGGTGGCATATGATGGTCAAGAATGTTTGTCACTCTCATGGTACAAATCCAGAAAAAAAAAATCCAAATGGAAGAGAGATTTTCTATAGGTACTATGGTTCTTCAAGGTTCATACAATATGCTAATTATATCAATTCTAAAACCCTGCAAAAGAGGAGGAGGGAAAAGAACAAATATTTATTAAGTTCCTACTATGTGACAGGAATTGAGTCACATACATTACAAATGTTATTTTCAAGTTTACTAAATGAATACTATATTCACCATCCACACAAGGAAAACCAAGTGGCCTAAGAATATCTATTGTCTAAGCTACGAGAAGCAAGGAGATGGAGTGTCTATAGTGGCAGTCCATCACTATCTTTATCTTGGATGGGCACTGAAAAAGAACTGGACCCAGCATTGGAGAAGAGGAAAAGAACATGTTGGGTTGTATTGGAGAAGTTGTGTAACCTTTTCAATAACTTCAAACTTCTCCTTGAAAGAAAATCCTGTTTATTCCAATGAATCATGGAATACTATAATCTCTTAGGAATCAGAATTTGAGGTCATCTAAAGGGCAATGGATAGAAGAGTGCTGAACCAACACAGTTGATGCAATTATGCATTATGCAGTCATGAAGTTTATGCAGTGATAAACTTTGCGCATAAAGTAGTATAAAATATATCAAGTTGATGCATGTCTACAAAAGGTTTGGCATTCATTGAGTGAGAGTGAAGGGTAATCGATGGGCAGTCTGCTCCCTGCATTTGTGCCCTTATGATGTAAAGACATCTAGAGGATAGTGCCTGGCATGTTGGGTGAACATTGCTCAAGTAATTTAGCCTCACTGACCTTCAGTTTCTTCATTGAGACTAGATGACATTTAAGGTCCATTGCGGCTCAAGCCATGTGATCCTGAAATCTATGATCAATTGGGTGGAAATGTGGTAGAGGGGAAAGACTTTTGACTCAGAAATCAGAGGACCCGGGTCCAGTTCTCAGTTCTGATGCCATCTGGGTGATTTTGGTCAAATCACTTAAACACTCTAGGCCTCTCTCATTTCCTCACTTATGAAATAAGAGGGCACTAGATGACCCAAGAGGTCTTTTCTAATTCAAGATATATGACCCTATGATCTTTTTCAACAAGAATATTGTAGGACATGGAAAAAAGCTGATAAGATATGAAAGGATGGATGTTTTACCAAAATAATCATAATAATTAACCTTTATGTAGTGTTTTAAAGTTTTA
Organism: Trichosurus vulpecula; assembly: GCF_011100635.1. Taxonomy (NCBI): domain Eukaryota; kingdom Metazoa; phylum Chordata; class Mammalia; order Diprotodontia; family Phalangeridae; genus Trichosurus; species Trichosurus vulpecula. The sequence continues at coordinate 44,923,352 of NC_050578.1, read as the reverse complement.
AACCCATTTTGCATTGGTTATCTCATTTAGGCCTCCCAACTCTATAATGTAGAGTTTACAGATATGCAAGGAGTCTGTGATTTTATCAGTATGGGGAACTCTCAGTGTTCCTGGGACCTGGGTTCAAATCTTGTCTCTTATGCTTACTGTATGTTACCTAAAGGGCTTCAGTTAATCTCTTTAGGCCTCAGTTTCCTAAATATGAAATAAGTGGAATTGGACTAGATGGCTACTGAGATCCCTTCCAATTCCATATTTATGAGTATATGACTTTCCTTCTCTACCAGGACAGATCACAAACCATATTAAGCATTGCTGACTCTACTTGGAAGGTACGATAGGTATTATTATCTTCATTTTGCACATAAGAAAATCAAGGCTGAAAAGATTCATTTACTTGTCTAGGATCCAATAGTGAATAAATGTCACCGTATTTTAACTTAAATATTCCTAACTCCAAATCCAATGCTATACCATGTTATACTGCTTCTCTTGTAACAATTAAGGGTATATACTTGATTGAATAATATCATGGATCCTTTGGAGTATTAGTGGAAGCAGAACTGCAGGAATAAGTTTTCTGTTACTTATTTAAAAAATACTTTTTCTAGTGATGATTAAATTTCACAAAACTTAGAATCTACTCTAACTTCAACTGGTTTTGTTGTATTTATGGCAGTTAATTCTATATGACACCTTCCTTCCCAAAAGTATCAAGAAGATCAACCTGTTACATAGAGCTTCTTTGGACATTTTCAACAGGAAAATATGTCTTCATACTGCTTTTTACATTTGGGTAAACTTGAATAAATTAAGAATGGCCCAGTTTTCCATCACTGTTTTAAATCAACTATATAGATAATTTTTATTCCAGTAAATAACATATATGTGGATGCATATGTGTATATACATATGACTAGAGCATATTTATTTATATTATGCAGCTAACAAAAAATAATTTTGATCTCTAATTTGTTACTTTTATTCTTCTTAATTTTTTTCAACTAGAAATATTTGCTTTTTGAAAGAAATAAGGCACAAGTTGTCATGTGAGAGAATATACCTTAAACTGCACCATTTGAAAATTAGCATCAAAAATGTCAGCTCTCATGGACAACTGTATTTCCCAGATCCTTATGAAATCAGAAGGACGGGGTCATTAACTAGTATTTTCTAAGTGTTGCTATGTTCAGAGCATCACATAAGGCATTTTATCTTAAGGTCACAGTATAAAAGTCATGATCACTGTAAAAATTCCATGACAAAATGGAAATGTATTCTCTTCACTTCACACACCAGTGAACTAAAGCAGCAATTGGATCGAAGTCTTTAGGACTTCCTTTAAATGTTTAAAACATGTAAGATCTTGTATCCCTCACTTGACCTTGGTTAAGGGTACATGCTTGTAGCATCTGAAGTAACTCCAGTGGTTTAAAGCCCATTTCAACTATCCTAAAAATAGGAACAGACAATTGGGTGCAAAGTAAGAACAGATAATTACACTTAAAAAAATTCAAGGTAGGAGGTCCCACCTCCCACTAACTTTTCTAATACATGGAGCTGCCAAATCAAGCCTGTTATTTCCTCATGGCAAGGTGCCTTCTCACACATCATTTGTCTTCTTCTGATAGGAGATACATGGCAGACAATGATAACTTTTATACTCAAGCATTCTTAATGCTGAGACAGGGCCAGCACAGCATGCCTTACTTTAAGAGATCACAGCAATTGGCACCTTGTAGGCTCAAATAGAATGCAATAATTGAGCGGTAGAATAAAGGAGAATAAATCTTGAAATCCATCTGGCTGCCTACTGTGGTATACAAGACAGGTAGCAAAATGTTACGTGTTTCAAGAAAAATATTCCAAAATATTGTTGGCTTACTTCTTATCCTTGACACAAAAATAAAACAAAACAACCCTCCTCAAAAAAAAAACACCCTGATGTGTTAGAAGCTTTCATTTGGTACACATTTTTTGAGTTTCTCAAAATTTGGAGAAGGGATTTGTCCTCTATTTTCTTCCTACAAGCATTTTAAAGCTTTTTGTGGCCCTCCTTTCTGCCTATTATCTTCTATGAGATATATTTCTAGTGTTTATTCCACTTTACCACCTGGGAATGGGCACTGATGCATAAATGATCTTAACCATGTTGAGTTAAGCTCACTATTTCCTTGTGGGTGGAAGTAATGAATTAAATTGAAGTCAAGAATGTGACTAGCTAAGGATGGCTATGTTTAATTCTCAGCCTATTTGTAATAATCGGTGTTTATTTGTTTTTAATATATGTCATTGATTATACTGCCTTGTCTCTTGACCTGAATTTGAAGAAGGAGTTTCCTCATCTAGGAATTCGCTATACTAATGAAATCACAGATTCAATCCATTAACTCAGTAACTTTCTTTCTTTCTCTCTTACTTTTTTATCTTTTTTCTTCCTTCTTCCCTTCTTTTCTTTTTCTGTTTCTTTCTTTCTATACGCTATTGATCTATCATCTATCCTCTTAATACCTATGATTATGCATACTACTGACCATGAACTGTATACATAAGCCTATGATAGACATACAAATGCATAACAAAATAATTTACAGATCATTGTGAACATTAGCTATATAACATGTAAATATCAATTACCTCTGTTTTGGTCAGAAACCTTGAGGATCTTCCCCTCCCAGATTGTTTTTTTTTAATTAGGTAAAGAGGTCATTTTCTGCCTCATTTCTTAGCTAGCTTAATCACTGAAAGGCACTGCCTCAGTCAAACTGAGACCTGGGAAAGACATTAGCTTAAAAAGCCAAGGTCTCTTGTTGCATCCAGTGCCAACTCTATTCATCCTGATCTATATCTTGCCACTGGAACTGGATAGTTCTGAAAAGAGAAAGTGAGGCTGGTGACTTTGCACACCCTTCCCTTACTTAAATCTAATTCACTTGCATGTTATGGCATCACCTCCCTGACATCATTATCATTTTTGAGAACCAAAGACAAACAACAACAATATAAGATGATCAGCAGAGTATATAATAATTGATAGATGACACAGAGATAGCCACAGAGAGTAGATAGAGACTGGGATAGGATTGGACCCTTGTTTTCATTGGTGTAGAGAATTCCCAGATGAGGAGATCATTACAAACATATTGCTGTTGCTGATATTGTTCAGCCTTTTCAGTCATGGCCCACTCTTTGTGACCCCATTCATTGTTTTCCAGGCAAAGATACTGGAGTGATTTGCCATTTCCTTCTCCATCTCATTTTACAGATGAAGAAACTGAGGCAAGCAGGGTTAAGTGACTTGGCTATCTGATGAGGCTTTACCAATAGCTGGGTAAGGAGGGAAGTGTTGTGGTTTGTGACTTGTCCTTCATTCTTGAGGAGGACCATGACATCAGGAAAATGATGCCATAATTTGCAAGTTGGATTATGGTGAGGGAGGGCTGTGCAAAGTCACCAGCCTCCTCACTTTTTCCTGCAGAGCCATTTGGGTCCAGTGGTCAAATATATATCAGGAAAACTGGAGGTGGTCCAGGACAAAGTGGGAGAACTTAATTTTGTTGTTTTTTTTTAAGTTAAGGTCTTTCCAAGTTCTCATTTTGCCTGAGGCAACTCTCATTCAATGGTTAGTGCTATTTAAGAAGTAAGCCAAGGTATAGCCCCTTTGATCAAAAAAAAAAAGATTCAACTGGGAAAAAGACTGTTGGGGTTTTTTTCTGGCCAAAAGAGAAACAATTACTATTTATGTTCACTCTGAGCCATCACGACCCCCAAAGTTGGTGCTTGAGCAGGAACTTATTGTTGGCTAATCAATGAGAGCTAAAATGAAATGGATTTCAGGCATCATCTTCAAGAAAGAAATCTAGCCAGTAAACCCCATGATGTCAAGATAGGCTTAAGCCATCCAAATTTACCTCCCTTTGGCAAAGTACCCTCAGGTAAGGCATGACAAGGAGAAGAAGGGAAAGGAGAGGGGAGATGAAACGAAGGGAGGAGGAGCTGAGTAAAACAATGGGAAGGCCAGTTGGGTCCCCATTGGGCAGCTCGGACTACTCACAGGTTGTGGCTTCTCCTTCATTCTCATAAAGGACCATGACATCAGAAAGATCATGCCATGACTAGTAAATGAATTGGATTAGATTGAGGGAGATCTCTGCAAAGTCACCAACCTCTTCACTTTCTCCTCCAAAGCCATCTTGGTCCAGTGGCCACATATAGAGCAGGACAACTGAGGGTGGCCCAGGATGCAGTGGGAGACCTTGGCCTTTTTAAACTCAGGTCTTTCTAAGTTCTCACTTTGTCTGAGGCAACACCCATTCAGTGATTAGGGCTGGGAAAGGAGAAAGGGAAAGATATCCAGATAAAGCATTTAAAGTGCTGCACTGATTATTTTAGCAAATTTGGAAAACTCAACAGTGGCTACTGGATTGGAAAAGATAAGTTTTCTTCCCAATCCTAAAGAAAATCAATGCCAAAGAATGTTCAAATTACCAAACAATTGTGCTCATTTCACATGCCAGCAAATCTATGGTTAAGATTCTGTGCTAGGCTTCAGAAATATTTGAACTGAGAATTAATAAAAGAGCAGGCTGGTTTTCAAAGAGGCAGAGGAACTAGAGACCAAACTGTCAACATTTGCTGGTTTGGGGTGAGAACAAAGGAGTTCCAGAAAAAAAAAATCTGCTTCTTCATTGACTACACTAAAATCTCTGAATTTGTGTATCACAACAAAATGTGGCAAGTCCTCAAAGAGACAGGCGTATCAGATCTTGTTACTTGTCTCCTGAGGAACCATGCAGGTCAAGAAGCAACAGTTAGAACAGAACACAGAACAGCTGATTAGTTTCAGATTGGAAAAGGAGTAAAACAAGTCTGTATATCATCACCTTATTTATTTAACTTATATGCAGCATACATCATGTGAAATGCCAGGTTGGATGAAACAAAGGCTGGAATTAAGGTTGCCAGAAGAAATATTAACAATCTCAGATCTGCACATGATACCACTCTGATGACAGAAAGTGAAGAATTAAGAAACCTCTTGATAAGGGTGAAAGTGGAAAGTGTAAAAGCTGGCTTGAAGCTTAACATCCAAAAAACTAAGATGATAGCAATTTGTCCCCCACTTCTGCAAAGCAGAGGAAGAAGAAATGGAAGCTATGTCAGATTTTATATTCTTGGGCTCAAAGATCACTGCACGTAGTCGCTGTAGTCATGAAATTAAAGGGCACTTGCTCCTTGGAAAGAAGGCTATGGCAAATCTGGACAGTATACTAAAAAGCAGAGACATTTCCTTGTCAAAAGAGGTTCAGAAAGTCAAAGTTAAGGTTTTTTTCCAGTAGCAATGTATGGCTATGCGATTTGGACTATAAGGAAAACTGAGCACCACAGAATTGATGCTTTCAAATTATGGTTCTGGAGAAGACTTTTGAGAGTTCTTTGGACAGTAAGGAGATCAAATTAGTCATTACTTAAAGAAATTAATTCCAACTATTCACTGGAATTTCAAATGCTAAAGCCAAGCTTAAATACTTCGGGCACATAATGAGAATACAGGACTCATTGCAAAAGACCCTGATGTTGGGAAAGATTGAAGGCAAAAGGAGAAGGGGATGGCAGAGGATGAGATGGATAGAAAGTGTCATGGAAGTGATGAACATGAACTTGGACAGACTTCAAGAAAGAGTGGAGAATATGGATTGTGGATAGTGGAAGCATGGCATGTTATGGTCAATGGGGTTGTGAAGAGTTAGACACGACTTAACTACTGAACAACAAAACTTTCTGACTCCGGGCCCAGTGCTCTATCCACTGCACCATCTAGCTGCCAATGTCTACATATTCTCTGTTATTAAGATAATGCATAACAAGTAGAAAATGAATCTTAAACATGACTTTACTTGGGAATGGGTTGCACAGTTATCTATACATTTCTATTTTCCTTTTTGATATGTGAATTTTAAGATGCTTGAGGAGTAGGCTGGGAGTGATGATAAATTTGTGTTCAAATCACCCCTCAAATACTGATGAGCTATGTAACCCAGGGAAAGTGACTTAGCCTGTAAGTGCTTCAGGTTCCTCATGTGTAAAATGAAGTAGTTGGACTTGATGCCCTCTAAGTACCATTCCATTCTTGAACGCTAGTTCCATGAAACATATGTATTTATAACTATTTTGTTATAGCTTTTTGAAAAGTCAATTCTAAAGATATTAATTCTTTTTACAGGATTTGGACCATGGTGATCTCAATTTGCCATGCATGGTATTCAAGAATAGTAATTATTTATTCTCAAAAACAAATGGATTCCAGGTTTTATTGACATGGAAAGTCCCCCTCACACACTTTTGGTATCAATAGTAGCCTGTACATGCCAGTATAACCTGAGTAATTTTTGTCAAGGTTTTCTCACATATTCATCAGAGAAGGTCCACCCAACCTTCTAGAGACTTTTCTCACCTTCTCTTAATGTTGTCCATTATTCATTCCTTGTTCTTCTATTTTGCTCATATCTTTCTTTGCCAACATCCTTCACTCCACCTCTCCCACATAATTTCTTTTTTAAAATATGTGGCAACCTGTTCCCACCTACCATGAACTCTGGGGCATTTCCATTTCCCACAAAAAAAGATAAAAATAAATATATATGAGCACAATGTTTAGAATTTAGACCATATATTTTAAGAGATCAAAGATGTGGGAAAAATCATATTTAACTTCTAAATACTTGTCCACAATGAAAAATTCAACTTTCAGAAGACTAAAATAACATGTTTTCCAACAGTCAAGTTTCCTTGAGTAAGCCATTTAGTAAAGATTTCCATCATCTTGACTGTTACATTCTTATTAAGACAACTAGAATAGTGACATCGTGACTAGAGCACTAGACCTCCAGTCAAGAAGAATTGCATTCAAATCCAGCCTCAAACACTAGCTATGACCTTGGTGACCCTTGGTAAGTCACTTAAACTCTGTTTGACTCAGTTTCCACAAATGATTAAACGGAGATAATAATAGCATCTACCACCTAGTGTTATTGTGAGGAACTTTTGTAGCACATAGTAGGTACTTAATAATGGCTTGTTGCCTTCCGTACTGTTTTGTATACTGCTTTGATTGAACTGAGTCTTTCTTACTGATGATGATCCTCCCCTTAACTGCTAAACAAGCCCCTTGTCTATCATCCCTTTCACCCAGATTTTTAAACTTTCTTGGTAGTCTGCCCATGCACACAAATATCTCCATTTATATAGGCCTAAAATTTTATAATATTGGGTCTCTAAAATTCTCAAATTTGTTACTTTCATAAATTAACCTGATGCATAGACATATCTTGTGTCACATATTCATAAATAAATTGAAAAAATAGCCCAGCTCTCAGCTTTGCATTCTGGATGGTCCTGATTCAGCACCAGAACATTTAGTGCTGGGTAGTTCATATCCAAACATCCCATTAGTGCATGATTTAGGAAGTAAACAGTGGTTGAAAATAAAATCCTCTTGGATCTTATGTTGTTTTAAAATCTAAAGGGCCAAGTAATCCTTTAAACCTGTAATCACTAAAAAGAAAACCATTGTCACTAAATCATGCATAGCTCTGCAGAAATAGCGTGTTGCAAAGTTCCCCAGTGAATAATTTTCTCTAAAGATGATTGTGAAATAATAGGAGTATTTTATGAGGACACTTGGGCATTGATATTATTTACTTTGGCATGCCTGAAGACTCTTTTCTTTTCTTTTTTAGAGTTGGGTTTATTTCCAGGTGAATTGTGATAATCCACTTGATCAAGGTGAAAAGATGCTGGAAGAAATGACTATAACTTGTTACATTCATTATTTTTAAAGACATTGCTTAATTTTTTAAAGAAAAAAAGGAAGATAATAATAGCTCTGATGTTCCAGATGTTCTATGACTAGTGCTAATCAAAGAAGAATGATAAGGTAAAAAATATACAGCAACAGTTGTCCAGTTGTTGGCCTACTGGACTTTGAAATGAAACGTCAGTGAATCAACAGTCCACAGTGGACCTGTGATGTCATCAATCGAAATATTCTTTCTAAGGATGCAGCTCACAACTCATGTATTACTTTCCATTCTTTAGGAATCTTAGAGAAATTATCTTATAAGTTTGCCATGGGAGAACTACCCAGTGTTTTGAGAGCCCCTCTTGAGTTTTCTTTAAATTAGCTGTAAAGATATGCATCAAAATGAAATATTAATTTATGTAAATGCAAACTTTAACACATGTGTCATTACAGTGCCAAAACTCTGCTGTATAAATTTGACCATTATTTCTTGATAACTTTTTGGTCAGATACAGACTTCAATTCCATATGAGAAAAGGATTTCTTAGCAATTTGAATTGTTCCAAAGTGAGACGGACTGCTTTGACAGGTAAAGAATTCTTCATCACTGGAGGCTTTTAAAAGGAAGTAGTATTACCACTTGTTGAAAATTATATAGAGGAGATTCCTTTTCAGATATGGATTAGACCTATTTAATATTTAATGTCCTTTCCAACTCTTGAAGTTCTGTCATTCTGTACTATATTTTCTCCATATGTTACCAAGAATTTTTCTCTCATAAGAATTGGCCTTATGATTTTTATTTAGAAAAAAATGCATGACAAGATTTTAGATATGTAGCTGGAATAGACATCAGATGCCATTTTCATGCAGAAGATGAATGATGAGATATTCACTACTTCCTCAAGCTTTCCATTCTATTTTGGGACCACTAAAATTGCTAGGAAGTTGTCTTTTATATGGAGTTAGAATCTTCCTCCATGTAATAGGATATTAATATATTAAAATCAAATTTATACTGTGCATATAGTTTTTTTTTTGTGATAACAGTAGCAAAGTGTCATGAAGGTTGCATAACTTGGTCAAAATCTCACTCCTAAGAAGTAGCAGAGCAAGATGTCAAACCCAGTTCTTTTGACTCCAAATCCTTTCTTCTCATTGCACACCATGCTGACTCCTCTTTTATGTGTAATAACAACTGTTCATAAAATAATGATGCTATTACACATGTACATTTATGCCATTTTCTAGTGTTGTATCTGTTTACCCTGTTTCCTTCAGTATCACCCACCTTCTACAGAAAGCCTTTCCCAAAGCCTCACTTCTAATTCCTTCCCTCCATTGGTTATCTCTGATTTATTACATATCTCTTGTTTGCAGTTTTTTTCTATATTGTCTCCCACATACTGTGAGCTCCCTTGAGCAGGGACTGTCTTTTGGCCTTTATTTGTGTCCATGGTACTTAGCACAGAGACTAGTACATGTTAGTTGCTAAATGAAGGCTTCGTAACTGTCTGACTAGAACTCTCCATTTTATTCATGTGGTCAAATTTTTTATTCATTTAAAAATACCCTGTAAGATTTCTTTATTACTTTTCCTTTTGGAGGTTTTTTTTAATCTATTATTCTATTTGTGGGGTTGTTTCCTATTTTTTTCCTTACTACCAAAATAAAAAAAATACTGGACCCATGTTTATGTAATATTATTCTTTATTTTTTTTCAAATGCTAATTTTTTTATTCAGATTCAACAAGGATACAATGTCACATTAAATATAGATTATGGCAGACAATGCAATAGCTGTAATTATGGTTATGACTATTTTATAGAAGCAGGCATTTATATTTCTCTGGAGATGTTTATTATTTCCCTCCTGGTATTTCTGTTCTTTTTTCCCCCAACATATTTTTGTTTATTTATTAACTATTTCTCAATTACATGTAAAAAATCAGTATATGTATATATATATGTATGTATATATATATCTATATCTATATCTATCTATCTATATATCTATCTATGTATATATACATATATATATATATATATATATACATATATATATATATATATATGTAATTTTGAGTTCCAAATTCTCTCCCACTTCCTGGGGAAGGCAAGCAATTTGATACAGCTTTGCACATGTGAAATCATGCAAAACATATTTTATATAAGTCATATAGCAAAAGAAAACACAGACAAAAAAAAGGAAAGAAAGAAAAATAAAGAGACGATCTGCATTTAGATTCCATCAGTTCTTTCTCTGGAGGTGGATAGCATTTTTCATCACAAATCCTTAAAAATTAATCATCATACAATATTGTTGCTACTGTGTACAATGTTCTCATTCTGCTCACTTCACTTTGCATCAGCTTATATGTCTTTCCAGGTTTTTCTGAATGCATCCTGTTTGTCATTTCTTATAGCACAATAGTTTTCCATCATATGCCAATCATATGCCACAACTTGTTTAGGCATTCCCCAATTGATGGACATCTCCTCAATTTGCCATCACACACAAAAAGATTGCGATAAATATATTTCTCCATATAGTCCTTCTCTTTTTCTTTTATCTCTTTGGGACACAGCCCTAGTAGTGGTATTGCTGGGTCAAAGGGTATGGATAGTTTTATAGCAATTTGGCATAATTCTAAGTTGCTCTGAAGAATTGTTAGATTAGTTGACAAGTCCACCAATAGTGCATTAGTGTCCCAATTATTCCACCTGTCTTCCAATATTTGTCAGTTTACTCTTCTGTCATGTCAGCCAATCTGACAGGTGTAAGGTAGTAGCTCAGAATGATTTTAATTTTCATTTCTCTAATCAATAGTTATTTAGAGCATTTTTTCCATAGGATTGTAGATAGCTACGATTTCTTCTCTTGAAAATTACCAATTCAAATCCTTTGACCATTTATCAATTGGGGTATGATGGATATTATTGTAAATTTGACTCAGTTCTCTACATATTTGAGAAATGATTATTAGAGAAACTTGCAGTGAAACTTTTTTCTCAGTTGCCTACTTTCTTTAAAATGTGGAAACTTGCACTTGGCTATATTGGTCTTTTTTGTACAAAAGCTTTTTAGTTTAATTTAATCAAAATCATCCATTTTACATCCCATGATGCTTTCTATTTCTTGTTTGGTCATAAACTCTTCCCTTATTCATAGACCTGATAGATAATATTTCCATGCTCATGTCAAGATACTATTAGGAGAAACCCTGTTTTTCAGAGCTAAGGCCCAACAAGCAGTTTCCCTCAATCTGAAAATAAATTTCTGTTTGATTTTTGACTCCCTTGACTCTAGCTTGTTCTGTTTGGCTTTGGCCATCCATCCACAGGTTACAGGCCATTTTGGTCAGGTACATACTCTTCTAATTTGCTTATGGTATCATCCTTTATTTCTAAATCATGTACCCATTTCAAAGGAAAGAAATAGATTCACTTTTAGACATATTGAGTTTGAACTGCTGGCAGATCATTTTCAACCATAACTGGACACTTGGAAAGAAGAAATCAGAACCCTGGAGAGAGCTTGGGGATGAATATATGAGAGAAAAGGAGTGAAGACAGAGAAGAAAGGAGGAAAATGAAAGTGGTTAGGTAGGTAAAGATAGAGGCATTAGTTTATCAGAGAAAATATTTACATCTGAGGCTAGAAGAAAGATTGAAAACATGTATGAGAAAACTTCAAGAACTAAAGAACATGAAATAAGCCTTTATTGTTCCTACTATATGCAGTACATGAAGAGATTTTTTTCATTAAATATTATTTTATTCAATCCTCACAACAACCCTGAGAGGTAGGCGCTATTATTATCCCCATTTTATACTTGGTAAAACTGAGGCAAACAGAGGTCAACTCTAGGATCAGACAGTTAATAAATATCTGAGACTATTTCTGAACTCATTTATTGACTCCAAGCCCAGTATTATATACATTGTACCTGCAGGAGTTGGGGAGGGAGACTGAGGAAGTTTGAAATATACATATATATATATATATATATATATATATATATGTATATATATATATGTGTGTGTGTGTGTGTGTGTGTGTGTGTGTGTGTGTATTTCAAACTTCCTCACTTATATATAAAACTTCCACCTATGTATATGTATATATATATATATATATATATATATAGTCTCCTTCCCTTAAGGTAAAAAGGTAATAAAGTCATGTGTGTGATTAAAGGAAAAGGAATTGGAGGTTTAGGGAGAGAAGTGATGATTTGACATGATAGTTGGGATGGTCAACAACCGATTTAAAAGATTTTTTGTGAGGCAATGAGAGCTCACATGAAGTAACAGAGTCCATCAGCATGATGCTGACTTCTTCTAGCAGCTTTCAACAGATTGGAAATTGAAGCAAAGTAAGCAAATAGTGGAAGTTTGTCAATAATGAGACAATTGAAAGGTAAGGAGGAAAAGGAGATTCAGTGGGGGAAGAGAGGAAATTATTACCATTGGGTCAAGCTTGGCTTGGTAGAAAGAAAGACATGAACAGTATTGATAGAGGAGAAATTAAGGAATATAAAGTCATGATAAGATGAAAGAAGAAGAATGAAAGATACAAAGAAATGAGAAATTAGCATCAGTGAAGTGAATTTATGAAGCTATGTGACACAGTGAGTAGAGTGCTGGATTTGGTGTCAGGAACACCTAATTTCAAATCCTACTTCAGGCACTTACTAGCTATCTCACCCTAGACAAGTCACTTAACCTTTCTCAAACTCAATTACCTCCTCTACAAAAAATGAGGATAATAATAGCACCAGTGTTATAAGATCATTGAGAGGATGAACTCATAACATATTCAAAATGCTTTGCAAAGTGTTATATGAATGCTAACTTATTATTATTATTGTTAATTTCATGTTATTTCATTATATTGAAGCTGGAGCACTCTCAAGTGAGGATATTCTCAAAGATATGACCATCCTGGTGAGTTTCTGAAGTAGAGAAAAGGTAGAGGCTTCAGTATTTAGCTATTTCAAGAAACTGATGAGAGAATTTTAGAAGGATTTTTATTGTGGGTACTGGTGCCTTGTAGAATTGATGGCAGCAGCAAAGATTGGGAGAGGTAGCTGGACTGCACTAAAGTCAAAAAAGTAAGTGGCAACCCAGAATGCATGACATCACATGATGGTAATCAGGGGGCAGGATTTCTTTGCTGTTCTTCTCTTTTGGGATACTAAGGCTCTGAAGTACCTTTAAATGAGTCTGGCCTTTGTTTGAATGGAGCAGGTAAAGTGGGATCTTTTTGTCTTGAAGTGTTTCTCAGGACTAAGAGTATCAGGAGTCATTGATTGGAAACAATGTGCATGATGAATTTTTCCATACCCTGGTGTTAGTGATTTCCCACATCCTAAATGCTAAGTTGGCTCCAGCCCTCAGGGTCCTGAACAAGGTATAAGAGCTCTGAGGTTGGCATTTTGCCTTTGCGGGGTACACTCATTGAAAGAGTGTTGGTGACAAGACTCTGAGCAAGCTGTTGAAACAGCGCCACCCCACCCCCTGGCTTTGATAATCCAGATGTTGGTGCTCCTCTGGTAACTATGTATTGCTATGTATAGACTGGTTTCTGTTATTTGCTCCATTTATATAGTGTATGCTCGTAATTTCTGTTTGTATTTGCCCTGATGTTCAGGGAACTGATCTTTTCCCCCTGAACTAAGTGAATTATATGTATATATGTATATATATATATATATATATATATATATATATATATATATACACACACACACACACACACACACACGTGTGTGTGTGTGTTTAAATAAACTGAGATTGTTAACCCCTTAAAGCTACTTTCCTTAGAAAAGCAGATCAAAGACTCTGTGTTGGCTGCCCTTTTGTGTGCTGGTGTTATTGGTCTTACACAGTCACAGTAGCTGCTAGCAACAGTTGTTACACATCTTTAAAAAAAAATTAAACAATTGAACAATTTTAAAGAATTTTGAAATTAACGAATTTATCAAACATTTAAGTAGTTGGTGCTAAGATTTCAAGAAAGTTACAAGTCAGACCCTGTTCTAGTGTTGCAAATCTATTTTTATGTGCCAACTCCAAAATTGAAAAGTGGAAAACTATGAAAAATCTATTTCTAGTGATGTCTTAGGTAAAATTGAAGCTATTTACTAGCATAATGTTTCTTCCTGTCTCTTCAAGAAATTGTCCCCAAGAGGCAGAATAAATGGTTCACTTATCACTGAATACTTGTTTGTGAATTTCAGTCCTTCTTTATTCCCATTACGGAAGGGCACTAGATTTGGAACCAGTGAGAGCTATTAGCATTCAAACACTTTGGGGAACATTGATATATTTGAAGAGGCCTGAGCTTCATCTGAAAGTAATTAAATACTAGCAGTTTTATGAACTCTAAAATTATTTCAGAGCACCCATCTGTAAAATATTCTTATCAAGAACACAAGAGACAGTAGATGCAGGCTCTAGTCTCAGTTGTCATGGTAAGAACACCAACATGTTGTTTAGCCTTTCCGGGTTACAATTTCATAAAATGTAAAACAAAAATATCTATGGTGATTTCCATTTCTGAATTCTGTATTAAAAGAAAGAGGTTATTCTGCATTAATGAGCTGTAAGTTAAAAATTAAAGAAAGTCCTTGAATTTGGTGGATTTCAGTATTTTACAAGAAATTACCTTTGGCAGGGCAAAGCCAAGATGGCGGCTGAAAAGCAGGGACTAGCGTGGGCTCCCCACCGAGTCCCTCCAAAAACCTACAAAAAATGGCTCTGAACCAATTCTAGAACTGCAAAACCCACAAAAGAGCAGAGGGAAGCAGGGCTCCAGCCCAGGACAGCCTGGATGGTCTCTGGGTGAGGTCTATCCCATACAGAGCTGGGAGCAGAGTGGAGCGGAGAAGAGCCCAGCGTGAGTGGTGCAGACCAACCAGACCAGGAGCCAGGCAGAGTGTGCCCTAGCACCCTGAATCAGTGAGCTGCAGCAGTTACCAGACTTCTCAACCCACAAACACCAAAGACAACAGAGAAGGTTAGTGGGAAAAGCTACAGGAGTGGAAGGAGTTCACAGTTCGGCTACCGCCCTGGGGGCAGCGGAGGTGGGGCACCTACAGAAGTACAGCTGCAGTTGATTCCGGCCCCAGGCCCACCTGGTGGGAGGAATTAAGTGGCAGATCAGAGCAGGAGTACACAGCCTGCTGAAGATCTAAGCCCAGTCCGGGTTGGGGGTTCTTGGAGAAGGAGGAATGCTGGTGTGGCAGAGTTGGCACTTCCCCCCAAGCATGGAACATAGAACTCTTTAGTCTTCAAGCAGTCATACCCCGCTGGAAAACTCAAGGGTCAAGTTACTTGGTTGGGAATATTGCCAGGCAGCGAAAACGCACACAGATTCAGTCTCAGACTCTGGAATCCTTCTTTGGTGACAAAGAAGTCCAAAACATACAGCCAGAAGAAGTCAACAAAGTCATAGAGCCTACAAGAAAAGCCTCCAAGAAAAACATGAACCAGTCTCAGGCCATGGAAGAGCTCAAAAAGGATTTGGAAAAGCAAGTTAGAGAAGCAGAGGAAAAATTGGGAAGAGAAATGAGAAGGATGAGAGAAAACCATGAAAAACAAGTCAATGACTTGCTAAAGGAGACCCAAAAAAATGCTGAAAAATACACTGAAGAAAACAACACCTTAAAAAACAGACTAACTCAAATGGCAAAAGAGCTCGAAAAAGCCAATGAGGAGAAGAATGCCTTGAAAGGCAGAATTAACCAAATGGAAAAGGAGGTCCAAAAGACCACTGAACAAAATACTACCTTAAAAATTAGATTGGGGCAAGTGGAAGCTAGTGACTTGATGAGAAATCAAGATATTATAAAACAGAACCAAAGTAATGAACAAAATGGAAGACAATGTAAAATATCTCATTGGAAAAACCATTGACCTGGAACATAGATCCAGGAGAGATAATTTAAAAATTATTGGACTACCTGAAAGCCATGATCAAAAAAGAAGCCTAGATATCATCTTTCAAGAAATTATCAAGGAGAACTGCCTTGATATTCTAGAGCCACAGGGTAAAATAGAAATTGAAAGAATCCATCGATCACCTCCTCAAATAGATTCCAAAAAGAAATCTCCTAGGAATATTGTCGCCAAATTCCAGAGCTCCCAGATCAAGGAGAAAGTACTGCAAGCAGCCAGAAAGAAACAATTTGAGTATTGTGGAAACACAATCAGAATTACCCAAGATCTAGCAGCTTCTACATTAAGAGATCGAAGGGTTTGGAATACGATATTCTGGAGATCAATGGAGCTAGGATTAAAACCTAGAATCACCTACCCAGCAAAACTGAGTATCATGCTCCAAGGCAAAATATGGATTTTCAATAAAATAGAGGACTTTCAAACTTTCTCAGTGAAACACCAGAGCTGAATAGAAAATTTGACTTTCAAACACGAGAATCAAGAGAAGCATGAAAAGGTAATCAAGAAAAAGAAATTGCAAGGTACTTATTAAAGTTGAACTGTTTTGTTTACATTCCTACATGGAAAGATGATGTGTATGATTCATGAGACCTCAGTATTAGGGTAGCTGAAGGGAATATTCATATTATATATATATATATATATATATATATATATATGTTTGTGTATATACATATATATATACATGTATATGTGAATGTGTATGTATGTATATATGTATGTGTGTGTATATATATATGTATATGTATATATATATGGAGAGAGAGAGAGAGAGAGAGACAGAGGGAGAGAGAGAGAGAGAGGGCACAGGGTGAGGTGAAGATGAAGGGAAGATATTTAAAAGAAATAAAATAACATTAAGGGATGAGAGAGGAATATATTGAGAGAGGGAGGTAGGGAGAGATAGAATGGGGTAAATTATCTTACATAAAAGTGGCAAGAAAAAGCAGGGAAGAGAAGTCAGGTGAGGGGGAATGAGTGAATCTTGCTCTCATCAGATTTGACCTGAGAAGGGAATACCATACATACTCAATTGGGTAACTTACCCCACAGGAAAAAAGGAGGAAGAAGAAGATAAAAAAGAGGGGATGATAGAAGGGAGGGCAGATGGGGGAGGAGGTAATCAAAAATAAACACTTTCGAAAGGGGATAGGGTCAAGGGAGAAAATTCAATAAAGGGGAATAGGTTTGGAAGGAGCAAATTATAGTGAGTCTTTCACAACACGAGTATTGTGGAAGAGTTATACATAATGATACACATGTGGCCTATGTTGAATTGCTTGACTTCTTAGGGAGGGTAAGTGGGAAGAGAAGAGGGGAGAGAATTTGGAACTCAAAGTTTTAAAAACAGATGTTCAAAAACAAAAAAAAAAGTTTTTGCATGCAACTAGAAAATAAGATACACAGGCAATGGGGCGTAGAAATTTATCTTGCCCTACAAGAAAGAAAGGGAAAAGGGGATGGGAAGCGAGTGGGGCAACAGAAAGGAGGGCTGACTGGGAAACAGGGCAACCAGAATATATGCCATCTTGGAGTGAGGGGAGGGTAGAAATGTGGAGAAAATTTGTAATTCAAACTCTTGTGAAAATCAATGCTGAAAACTAAATATATTAAATTAAAAAAAAGAAATTACCTTTGGCTAGATGATGGCTTTATATAAAACTGTCAAATTCACAGAGTTTATAGAATATAAAAATTAATCTTGATAGGTTCCATGTACACACATCAGAAGTATATGGATTGAATTTCTTTAATAGGCTTAAAAATAAAGTGAAAAATTACATAGTAAAATGTTTTAAAATTTGGCAAAATCTACAAAGTTAAATCTCTTAATTCATTATTCTGAAACCAAAACACCCCTAAGGCCTCCCAGTCCTACTAATATTTTGGAAAGAGCACTGAATTTGGAGTTAGAAGACCTGGGTTTGAGTCCTAAGCTTAGCTTATCAGTTGTGTGATGAAGGCAAATCACCTAAGTCCTCTCAGTCTCTTTTCCCTTATCTGAAAAAAAAAACATACAAAGATTATACTTTTAACATGTATCTCACAAGATTTTTGTAGAAATGGATATTGTAAGTTTTAAACAGCTAAATAAAGATGTCACTTTTTGAAGCAAAATTTGTAATTTCATTGATATAGGGAACCCCCAGCATAGAAAAATGTCCTCTCTTGATGTAGAGCTACACCTTGCTTATAACCTATAGCCTTAGAGAGTTGCCTGGAGAACTGAGAGATTTAGTGACTTATGCAAGGTATTGGAATCCAAAGACAAGAATGAAATGGTCCCTACCCACAAGAAGAATGAGTTGAATTCCATTTGACACTATGACCAATTTAGAATTGAAATCCCAAAAACCCTAATTCATTTCACTCTTTCCCATCTTCAGAAGAAATCAAAACCTTTAAGAAGTAAGTTGTGAATATCTGCCTTTGATTAAAGGGACCTAGAAGAGACAATCTGAGTGGCCAAAATCTATAACCAATACTAAAAAAATGACACCAAAGGCACATCCCATTGATGGAAGCTCCTTGTATTCAAAGGTCAGTATGAAGCAGATGCTATGGAGCAATTAGAACTTGGTCATACACCAAGGTCATCCATTCTGTCCTGTGCCATCATCAATAATCCTGACTTTTGTCTTGCCACTGGACTTTGACGACTCTGGAGGAGAATGAGGCAGAGATGTTGTGAAACTCTGCCTCACTTTAATACATTTCATGTGCAAGTCAACACTAAGGGTGTCATTGGTCTTCTTCAAAAAAGGGCAAAGAACAACAACATTATATATAGTGGTTATCCAATAAATATTTGTCATCTTTTCTCTCAAATCATCCTTTGGATGCTGCAGTGAAGGCCAAGGGCCAGACATTTTCTTCTACTATAAATTCATAATTCTTCATTATCTAGTGCCATGACTTCGCCTCATAATTAAGACCAGCAACTCTGAGGGTCTTACCCTCCCAGTTTGATGGTTTTTTTAAAAAATTAATTTAAATTAATAGGGTCTCTTGTTAAGAGACCTTATTCATTGAATGGGCATTACCTCACTCAAAGTGAGAACTTGAAAAGACATTAACCCAAAAGGGCCACGGTCTCCCATTGCATCCTGGGCCATTTCCAGTTGTCCTAATGATTATTTGGCCACTGGATCCAAATGTCTCTGGAGGAGAAAATGAAGCTGGTAACTTTGCGCAGCCCTCCCTCACTCAAATCAAAGTCAACTGCTAGTCATGTCATCATTTCCCTGATGTCATGGTCCTCTTTGAAAATGAAAGACAAACAACAACAATAATTTATGATATCCAAACAAGATCATGGGACCATAGGTGTAGAGATACAAAATAATTCAGAGACCATATTGTCCAGCTTATCAATTAGTTTATTAATAAACTGAGGCTCAGGGAAGTAAAAAGATTTACCCCAGGCCATATGAGTACTGAGTGTCAGAGTCAGTATTTGAACCCAAATCCTGTGACTCCAGAATGAGTGCCCTTTCAACTTGATGAGTGAATGAAGTATGTAGACAAAATTTATTTGTTGATACCTTGTTGTAGAGTGGGGGAGAAGCCGGGTTGTCAAAGCTTATAGCAGGAAATGGAAATTTTGATGGTCTGTACTTAGGTAGATGTCTCAATAACAGATTGTGTCTATTGCCCAAGGAACTTCTTGATAAAGCACAGAGAAACTCATCTCCATCAGGTTGACCACTGGTTCATTTAATCCTTTGGTCATAGTGACCCAAGAAATAAGCCAAAACACAAATGGCCCTTGGGCCTCTGCAATTCATTTTACTTCTGCAGTAATAGTAGCAGAGTAACAGAAAAAGGAAGGATATCAAGAATCATAACAATTTTAAATAGCCCAAAGACATTAGTTTAATTGTTATTTAACTCTAGATTTGAACCCCCCAAAAATTTCAATAGAGATTGATAGCCTCATTATAAATGATAGTAGAAGAAATAAAATTGCAGCTAAATGAAATGATGGTTCATATTACTGGAAAGGCAAGTAAAAGAGTTAGTGGAACTGGTTTCATTACATAACCAGAGGCAACAAGAAACACCATTCCATGAACATACGGTCATCTTGACTTTCATTGTTCATAATGAGCCCCAAAGGACCACCATGAAGGAAATTGTAGTGTATCTGCCAACATCTGCTACAGAAGAATAAGTGGAAAAACTCTATTAAGGGTCTGATAATCTCCAAATAAAGTTATCATCTACTTTGATGTCAGTGAATTCCATTTAAAGATGCACCCAGAGGAGAAGGGCTAAAATATGTTTTTAAAGAGATATTCCAGGATTAAGAAATGAATGAAAGAATGAAAAAAAGCATTTACTTGAACTCTCCTTGAATCTTCCCACCGGATGAAGTGTTTACCTGAGGCTATAAGCCTTTCATTATCAATAGGCCCAATAGGTTACTCTTAACCTAGCCTAGCCCTCCATTGTCTGGCTAGTTTCCACCCTTGATCGTATCAGAGTGTCTAAGTCCAAATCTGTTACCCTTAAACTAGCCTAGCCCTACATCCTTGGTTATCTCCAGGTAGTCTTCAGCTACTTTCCATCCTTAATCCCATTCTCTTGATTCCTGGAACCTGACCTCACCCCAGTCCCATCAAACTCCTCCTTAGATTCCTCCTCAATACCCTCCCTAAACCCCTCCTCCCATCACCCCAGTACCACCCTAGATCCCTCCCACAATCTTTCTGTATATAAGTTTCCTCTTGCCTCCATGAGGGTGCTCAGATTCAATCTATCTCAGATCTAATCTGGCCCGCTTGTGAAAATGAGCATCACAAATGGTGAGATTTAAGACTACCCATTATGGTGACTCTGTAATAAACTTTGCTTTTCTTTGGCTATGAGAAGGCTTGAGTCAAAATCATTCAAGCAGGACCCTGCATGTTGGCATTTTGGGGTCTCAAGCACCCTTGAAACATATGGTTCCCTAACCTCATCATATGGTCTCCTGACCTCATCAGTTATTTCAGGCAAAGGAGATAGTCTGTACAAAGCATTTTCCTTACAACAATCTTATGAAATGGATAACATAAGTATTATTATTCCCCCTTTAAAGATGAGGAAACTAAAGTTCAGAGAGAATGAGCAACTTAAATCTCATAATTTCAAATGCACTAAAGTGAAAATCTTCATGCTAAGGACAATCAAATCAGAGATTAATTTTCAACATGTATCAGAGAGGAAGATGCCAAAAGAATGGAAAGTGTCATGGATGACATTGAATATGAGGCACTTCTCTGCCCTGATTGCCCTTCTCTAGAAAGGCTCCAATTTCTTTTCTATGCACCCCCTACCCCCACACATGATGCTTTAAATATTACCCTGAGTGCTCAGTCAGTATTCCAGACCAGCTGGGAGGTTTTCAGAAATACAAGCTACACACAAATATATTATGTATATTTGATCCTAGCAGTTTTTTCTGTCTTTGAAAATCATTATTTTATCTGCACTGTTGAGAGATGTGAATGAATCTTAAGAAAAGAGCACTGTGATTTAGCTTTGGAGCCATAATTTGCTAACCTTAAAAACAAGTAAAATTGTTATTCTGTATGTATGGTTTATAAAATGCCAGTTCCTGGGGTGAATACCCCTTTTAATTAGGAAGAGGAACAGAACTTATAAAATAATTCAATGCATGAGCTGTATCTCTGTATAGAGCAGATGCCTCATCCTCTATTTTATGAGCCAGATGAAAGGTGAGAAACTATCGAGAAATTAAAACTCCATTTTTCTTGGCAAAAGAACCATAGTGGTTTCCAAAGGTTAGTTGAGATAGACATTCTAATCTCCTTATATCAGAAGTACTGTGAACTTTGTCCTATTGTGGTCTGTGATTTTAAATTCATTAATAAGATACAGAGCATCTGAGATTATTTTTGTGAAGATATTTTTGTTTGGTTTGTAAAATCAATTACTTTTGTCAAGTGTTTCTCCCCCATCTCTCCAAAACTGCACCCCCCATCCACAAAGTACAAGTATTTGACCGTGAGTAATAAAGGTTGGATGGCCTGAAAATATCCATAGACACTTTTCTTTGCCTTATCTAGAGTTCCTCTCTGTTCATTGGGATCAATGTTTAGATTATTTTCAGAGAGGGGACAGACTCTTTTTCAATGACTGGAAAATGTCAAGGGGTCATCTGAGCACGAATCCACTATTGGAGCCTGGGAGGAATGCATTTGCCCTTAACAGGCTGCACTTTTAGACTGTGAAAAATTATAGTGTCAAGAAATAGCCATTAAAAGAGTGTTAGTGTAAAGGTATCCACATTAGGATGACTGAAGGTAACCATGGTGGAATACATCTAAAACAAAAAGCAAGCCTGAGCCTCTAAAGGAAATCCTCAAAATAAGAGAGATAATAATGGTAGCAATAATAATAAATAGAATGTGCTTTTTTTGTAATTGTCTTGAAGAGTAAAAAAGTAGTACCTTTTCTAAAATATTTTACAGAATTCAAAAATTTATGATATCTTGGTTAAAATGTAGCTGCACAAAATCTCCCTTAAGAGCCATTCTACTGCATGAATGTTTTTCCTTATTCTTAACCATATAGACATCCCTTTTACCAGGCCCTCTTCAAACAGGTTTCCATTGTTAATTTGGAAAAGTTCATTGAATTCAATACGCCCTCTGTAACAAAGTAAAGGTCAGTTTCTGTTGAAAAAAACATTCTTTTGGTGTCAGAGGACCTACATTCAAGTGTTGATTTTGCTACTTACTACCTGTGTGATTTGGGATTATGTCACATGCCCTGCCAGGGCCTTAGTTTTAGGTAAGGCATGATGTAGTAGAGTCCTGTGCTTAGAGTCAAGAAGACTTGGGTTCAAATCCTTCCTCTAACACTTTGGGCAACTCAAATAATATCCTACGCTTTAGTTTCTTCATCTAGAAAACGCGAAGACTGGACTTATTAACTCTAGGACCCATTTCATCTCTAAATCAATGGTCCTATGGAATCAAATTCAATGATCAATAATATTCCAGCACTAAGAAAGATGAACTCCATATATCATAGGGACCATATAGAACCAAAAAATAAAAAAAAAATTGGGATGAATGTGAACAATCATTACATTTATGGGAAAAGGGAATGTTATGAATGCTGAAAGTAAAGTGGTGCTTCCTTGAAATGGTAAGGTAAAATAGCCCGGAGTTTTGTTTAATGCTTTTCTATACTCACCCTTCCTTCCTCAATGGCAAAGCACCTAAGAGTGACCTTATAAAAATAAATAGTGGTATCATAAGTCTTTATTTAGTAAGCTGAGTCCTTAGAACAACACGCATTCCACATATCCCATCATGTTTTTATTAGAATCCAGCACTCTCGATTTTACAAACCAATAAACACACATTTATTGCTTATTATTCTTGTCAGTGGGGCTCTTG
Source organism: Trichosurus vulpecula (assembly GCF_011100635.1). NCBI lineage: Eukaryota > Metazoa > Chordata > Mammalia > Diprotodontia > Phalangeridae > Trichosurus > Trichosurus vulpecula. The sequence continues at coordinate 44,900,168 of NC_050578.1, read as the reverse complement.
CTACTTTCCAAAGAGAGATAGGTGATGGGAACTTCTTTGCTGAAACAATTTAATACACTCTTCAGCTTTCCAAAGATCTCAAGCCCTGGATGATCAAAGAAACTGACCAGGCTGAAGTGCAGCTTTCTCATGATAAAGCTGTATTTCAGTACATGCCATTTTGGAAACAGGGAAAGTGAAGAATGTTGATAATATGCCTTGAGCTTACCAATATATAAATCACTTGATAGTATGCAAAAGGTTTAACTATGATATTAATTATTGTCATCATGGTCACCTGATTCACATTCTATTTCTTCATACACAAGGGATGAAAGTAAATAGACATTGTCCTTGTCATCTAGAAGCTTAGGATATGAGTGTTATAGTTACTACTATAAATATTATACAGTATGACCAGGAACTTTAATTATAATATTATTGTCATCATTACCAGGATAGCCCCATCCAAGATGCTCCATCTTTTTGTTCTCTATTGAGGAAAGTAAATATACATTGTCTCTGGCCTCTAGAAACTTACAATCTAAATGTGACATAGTTTCCACTCTAAATATTTTCCACTGGCTTTAGTGGTCAAGAAAGAAGACATTAGAGAAACTGTGATGATGTAGGAATTTTTTGACAGATAAGTCATTTTTGGAAACATAGAATCTGTTGGGATTTTATACCTCATCATCATTTCTTGCTCATCCTAAGTAAATGTGTGCCCTGGCATGAGCATAGAACAAGGGGAAATGAGACCGATTTACAAGAGGTGAGTCTACAATTCAATACTGTCAAGAACTTGCTGAGGTGTTTAGGGGAAACTGGAATGTGTTTCTGAAAAAAAAATGAACTATAGGAGAAGGTTAGATGATTCCCTAATTCTTTTCCTGAAAAAGTTTGAGGATTTGTTTTATTTTATTGTGAACTTCATAATTATTAGCTAATATCCTAAGCTCAAAATGAGCTGAAGTTTACAAGGAAAGCAGAAAATAACTAAAAGGACTGTGGTGGTTGTTTGTTGAGGTGATTGTTGTCTTTTTTTTTACTTTTTTCTAATAATCTATGCTAGGAAATAGAGGAGGAGCAAAGAAAAGATAGGATAGGAACACAACAGTTGGCATTCTGATTACTGAAGAGAGAGACAACAGAACCACTCAATTATTACTTTGTAGTTGTTGTTGTGGTTTTCTCTGTCAAGGAAAATTATCTTTGAACTGGAAAAGATAGAACAAATTTGGCCAATACGGACTTGATACCCCCACATAGAGAAGGTAAGAGAACATCTGGTTACAATTGATAAGTTCAAATCACCTGACCCAGGGGAACTACACCATCATGTACCAAAAGGACAAAAGATATAATTTCTGATCTTCAGTCATTAGACTTTGAAAGATCATGGAAAATAAGCAAGATATCACAGGATTAAAAAATAATAAATGTTTGCATGTTTTAAATTGGGGAGATAAAGAAGAGAATGGAGTTTACAAAGTATGGGGCAATCAATATGATTTCAATCTTGATAGAATGTAATAACCTATTTTTAAAGAAATGGCTAATGAACCCCTAGAAATAGAGGTCCTGATCACAGCATGGCTATATCAAGGAAAGATTTCTCCAGAATAATAGCATTTTTGTCTTTGATGAGGCAGCCAAACTGGTAAATCAGTGGATTATTATATAGTTTACCAATTTTTGGCAGTGTTTAGTAAACTTTATTAGGCTATTATTGTGAGAAAGATAGAAAAGTAAACCAGATAGGTGTATAAATTTAGTATTTGTTTAATAGCCAGACCCAAAAAGTAGTCTAATTGTTTGGTGTCAGCTTGGAAAATGGCATCCAGCGGAGTGATAACGTTCCATGCTTAGCGCTGTCCTGCTAGAGTTTTATCAATGACCTCCATTATGGAATATTTAGCACCCATTATTTGTCAAATGTACAGATGCCACTAAACTGGGAGGGGGAAATTGTGAAAACACTGCATGATACAAAAAAGTCATGACGCAAAAAGATTTTTCAAGACTAGAATATTGGACTGAATAAAATAAAAGTATCCTCAATTTTGTTGTTGTTCAGTCACTTATGACTTTTTGTGACCTCGTTGAGGGTTTTCTTGGCAAAGATATGGAAGTAGTTTGCCATTTCCTTCTCCAGCTCATTTTACAGATGAGGAACTGAGGTCAACAGGGTTAAGTGACTTGCCTAGAGTCACACAGCTAGTAAATGTCTGAGGCTGAATTTGAACTCATAAAGATGATTAATACTAGTAGTATAGTAGCAGCAGCAGCAGCAGCAGCAGTAGTAGTAGTAGCATTTATGTAGGGCTTTAAGTTTTAGGAAACATTTTACGTATACAAACTCATTTGACTTTCATAAATTGTTTGCTGTCCCTATTTTACATATAGGGAAATTGAGAGAGACAACTAAGAAGGTTCACACAGCAAGTAAATGACTGAGGCAGGATTCCAATTCAGCTCTTCCTGACTCTAAGTCACACAATCTATCCACTGCTCCACCTAGCTTCCTAAACCAAAAAGATTAAATTTAATCTAATAAGATTCAATTTAATAAGCATAAATATTTTCACATTGAACTAAAAAAAATCAAAATCATAAAGACAAAATGGCAGAGGTGTGATTAGATGGAAGTTCATTTGAAATAGTCTTGGAATTACAGGGATCTGCAACTTCAATGAGTCAACAACGTGATATGGAATGCAAGGAAGTTGGAGCAAACTTAGGCAGCAGTAAGAGACACACAACAATGAGGAATAATGAGTTAATAGTCATTAGAAGCAATGGGAATAACGAGCTATAGGACCGACAGTATTCTGCCCTAGCACATCTATGGTATTGTGTTAGAGCAGATGTTGGAAGATTTTGTTGGTTGGAGACTATCCAGAGAAAGACAACCAGAATGAAGAGCCCTGACTCTGTCAGATGAGGATAGTCTGAGGCAACTGGAGATGCTTAGCCTAGAAAAGAGAAAATATAACAGCTATCTTCAATTATATGAAGGATTATAATGTACATAGAGAAATCAGTTTTTTTTTCTATCTTGTCCCAGAGAGCAGAACCAAGAGCGATGGGTGGAAGTCACACAGTGGCAAATTTAGGCTTGATGTCAGGAAAAGTTTTCTACCACCTGGATCTGTCCAAAAGTGGAATGAGCTGCCTTGTGAAGGGGGCAGTTTCCCTGTCATTGGGGGTCTTCCAACAAAGTCTGGATGATCTTTCTCCAGTATATTAGAATTCTTTTCTGGTACAGGGTGAACTACGCATTGTTGCTGACATTCTTTCCAAGACTATCATTCCACAATTCTGTGGTTCTTCTCAGCCCTTAGGGTAGAACTAATAGTAATGGCTAGAAACTAAAAAGAAAAACATTTAGGTTTTCGAGTAAGGGAAATGTCTAATGATTAGAGTGTCCAGAAGTGATATCTACAGAGGCTGTAGATATAACTTCTATTGGAGCTCTTCAAAAAATGTGAGGATAAGCTATTGATGCTTTCTAAAAGCAACATATTGAATGAATGCCATCCTCCTTTCAATTAATGTCTTTCTAACATTTTATTCATCCATAATACTCTCTCATTTGTAGCTACAACCTAGAAGCCTGTTATATGTCAGGGGAAGAAGCAGAACTTGCATCCAGTGCTGGCTCTCTAGTCACTACTCCATAGTAACTGTCAGAAGGAAAGAAGGATGGAAGGAAGGAAAGAAGAAAGGAGGGAAGGAAGAAAGAAAGAAAGAAAGAAAGAAAGAAAGAAAGAAAGAAAGAAAGAAAGAAAGAAAGAAAGAAAGGAAGGAAGGAAAGGAGGGAGGGAGGAAGGAAGGAAGGAAGGAGGGAAGGAAGGAAGGAAGGAGGGAAGAAAGGAAGGAAGGAGGGAAGGAAGGAAGGAAGGAGGGAAGAAGGGAAGAAAGAAAGAAAAGAAGAGGGAGGCAGGAAGGAAATGAAGAGGGAGAAAAGAAAGAAAAAGAGAGAGGAGGGAAGGAAGGAAGGAAAGAAGAAAAAAAGCACATTGCTGATTCATATTTTGATTGTGTTGCACCCATAGCCGGTTTCCTCATCTGGTAAACGCGAAAGATAATAATGCTTAAACTGCAACTTACCTCATGGTATTGTCAGGAAAGTGCTTTCTTTGTCAAGCCATATAAATGTGAGTTAATATCAGGGATATATACTGGTAAACATTTACCAACCAGATCTAGAGGGAAATGTACACATGACACTTTCATGTTTAATCTGCTTTAATAACATTTTCTCCATCATTTTCTAAAGTAAGCTATAAATCAAGCCCTGGTATGTAGTGTCTGCCCCTTTTCAAGATGTAAATGCTCACACTGAAAATTTAACAATAGGCTCTCATGAGCTGGCACAAGCTAGTTCCAGCACACCCCTGATTATGACTTGTTATTGATCTCACATACAATGGGGACATACTGGAGATTTCTGAGCGAGCGACGATATGATGAAAGGAATGTTAACACTTTCCAAAGGATTGCTCTGCATGTGAGTGGGGGATCAGTTGGAGTGGTAGAAGTGGCATCCAGGGATCATCTGAGTGGGAAAACCTGAAAGCAGAGAATAGTTTCAAATACACATCAGGATGCCCTCTATTTGAAAGATATGGGAAGCCTAATGATTTAAGTTAAAGAACTGCATCAAAAGCTAAAAGAGCTTCCCACAAGACCACATTTTGCTTAGTTCTTTTTCCATGCTCTAAATAACCCAATGATTTCTTGGCATCTATGTTGGCAAGGTGGGGAAGACATTCCTATTGCAGGGATGAATGTTTCTCCTAAAAGAAGTCCCTTGCATCCACACTTGTGAAATTTCACAAATTGTCATTGACCACATCCTCACAAGCTGTGTACACCATCTGGTCTGACTTGCCTCAGTCCTCTAGAATTTGGCAGCAAGGTTAATACAGCTGTTAGGCTAATTGTCCTTATTAAGGCCATGAAAAATCCCAAACAAATTGGAATAAACTATTGGAGTCAACCAAATAATTACAGAGAAGAAATGAGAGGTCTCTGTACTGGGAGCCAAAGAATCTAGATTATAATTTTGTCTCTGCCATTAACTACTTGGACATCCCAATCACTCATTCAATCAAAAAGCATTTATTAGGCACCTACTATACCCAAGCTATTAAAGATGCCAAGAATATAAAGGCAATATAATATAATACAATATAATATAAGGCAATATAAAGTCTCTGAATTCAAGGAGCTTACATGCTATAAAAAGAAATGATATGTGCACAAATAAGCAAAAACAAAATATATACAAGGCAGATACCAAATAATTTAATGAGGTCTTCAGCTAAGTGAATTAAGAAAGGTTTCATGTATCAGGTAACTACTTGAACTCAGCTTTGAGGGAACCTAGGGATTCTGAAAGGTGGAAATGCAGAGAAAATGTATTCTTAAGGACTTAAAGACAGCTGATACAAAGGCCCAGAGATAAGCAATGGAGAGTTTTGCCTGAGGAACAACCACAGACCAGTTTGCCTGGAATTAAAGGATTCATGAAGGAGAATAGTGTATAATTGCGAGATAGGTGGCACAGTAGATAGAGTGCTGAGCCTGGAGTCAGGAAGACTCATCTTCCTGAGTTCAAATCTGGCCTCAGACACTTCCTAGCTGTGTGACCCTGGGCAAGTCATTTAACCCTGTTTGCCTCAGTTTCCACATCTATAAAATGAGCTAGAGAAAGAAATGGCAAATTAGTCCAGTATCATTTCCAAGAAAACCCAGAAAAGGGGTTACAAAGAGTTAGATGTGACTGAAGCAACTGAACAACAAGAATAAATGTGCAATAATCCTAGAAAGGTAGGTGGGAATAAGAGTATGTTAAATATTGAACAGAGACATTCATATCCTAACCTAGAAGTGCATCATATACGTACACATAACTACACATAGTCACACACATCTGTAGCTATGTAACAAAGAACTGTAATAGAGTATAAGTTTTATAAATCCCATTTTGAAAACGAGAACACTGAGGCTCATAAACATGACCTGCCCATCATAGGCAAGTTGATCTACATGGTCTTTTAACATCGCTTTCAGGTCTAAAATACAACAATTACATTAAGCAACACCAAAAGTGTGTATGACTTTCCTTTTAGAGATTATTAGTCTGCACTGAGCTACAGAATGGCAATGAATGTACCCCAGAATAAAATGGAGGATGAGTTTACAATGCTTTTTTTCTGAAGAATTATTCCCACAATATATTTTCTCATCAATAAGGAAATCATTTATGTTTGTAATTGTTCCCATCTCTAATTGGCTACATTTAAAAATAATACAAATGCCTCAGAAAATTAACAATTAACTGTATCTTTAAAAAATGAAGAACATAAGAGGTCATAAATCGCCAATATTAAAAAAATCTTCCACTGTTTCATTATATCTTTTCCTTTTTCTCTATTTTCTCGAGCCATTTTTGATTTGTATAAATAAAAAGCTACCAAGGAGATTCTGAACAGTATTCTAGATCCCTGCTGGAAATCATGTTCAGGGCTCCAAGCTATTATTACAGTGACTAGTATCTCAGTGGGATGCCCCAGGAAGAGGATTAACTTTGCTCTAAGCATCACTGGGGATAAACAACAGGAAGCTGACCCTACAAGAGGTTGCCAGTAGTTTAGCATGAGCCCCCCTAAAGAGCTCTAGGCAAGCATTGCTCCTAATAAATATGCTGATACTGAATCTGAGGGACTCCAAACGTGGTTTGCAAGATTGCCAACACATGTTGCAATCCTTTTCAGGGCCTGGCTCAACCACAGCATCATTCTAAAGAAAGCAAACAGTAGTGGGCTAGAGAAGAGTTTTAAATCTGGATTTCATTTCTCATAAATGAAAGAAATGTGTCTGTTTTAAAGTGTTCCTTGTGCAGACTGACAAAGAAGCAACAAGGCAGGTTTACAAGGTTGGGGAAATGAGGATTGGCCCCATATTCTTTGTGGACAGCAGGCTTGAAGTAAAGAACCAATTGACTTTTTCTCACTACATAGATCCATCTAGACCAGAGTTTCTTACCTAATTTGGTGTCCTGGACCACTTTTGCAGTCAAGTGAAGTCCATGGAGCCATTCTCAGAATCATGTTCTTAAATGCATAAAATACATTAAGAAAAGCAATTATATTGAAATACACTTAGTAAAGTTATTTTTGTCTATTAAGTTTGTAGAAATGAGGTTAAGTATATAATTCAGTTATTAACATTAACAAATTATTATGATGAATATTACTAAATATTAGCTTTATTTATATTAATACCATTTTAAATACATAAAATAAAATAGATGACATTAGAAAGAAAGCCAAATATATTGAATTAAAGTTATCAAAATGTTAAAAGATCAGGTTAAGAGCCCTTTTTAAGGGAAAATTGATATACCATGATTTCAAAGCATTCTATGTGTCAAGTTTCTACGTTTTTCCTATTCCTTCTTAATTGAAGTGCACTTGGAACTTTCATTATTTTTATTGGCTGCTTCTTTCAAAGCATTCTATGTCTCAAGTGTCTACCTTTTTTCTTATTCCTCCTTAATTGAAGTGGACTCTGAATTTTCATTGTTCTTATTGGCTGCTTCTTCCAGTGATTACACGGCACAAGAAAACTGTGACAGGCAGACAAGATTGTTAATCCTTCCAATATTATCTAAATATGTTCCATGAAACAAGTACTTATAACCTGAGTATCTTATGTGGGATGCACAGGGTGGGAAGGCAAAATACATGTCATCATGCTAGTAAGTCAGCATCATGGGACAGCAAAGAGAGGAGGCCTTGGAGTCAGGATGATCTGAGTTTGTCTTGCCTCTGAAACATACTGGCTACATGACTAGGGATAAGTCTTTCATCTCTCTGTGCCCCAGACAATACTCTGTAAATGACAGATGACTTACTGATCAATACTGATGGAAAGAATTTTTGAGGAGTTCTGTACACCAATAAAACCACAGGTCTGAGCTTTTAAAACATAGCACTAAAGTTCTCTTCAGTTTCTAAGCTTAAATGAGCACTATTTTCTGAGATTACATTTTATCTGTCTCATTTAGCCAAGCCTTGGACATATTATTTCCTGCAAATGTCATTAATCCTTTGTTTATGTACTATAGAATTAAACCAATTACTATCAACAATAACAATATTTTAAAGTATAAAGCAGTTGGCTACCTACATTATTAACTTGGTTAACTGCATTCTATGAGCTAGAATCATGAGAATTTCTCCAAAGCAGAGGAATAAAAACAACCACGTTAAATTTCAAGCATAGGTCTACATCAAAGGTTTATTTCTTTATTTGTTTTAAGTTAAAGTCATAACTCCCCCATCTCAATTGCCTTCAATTAATCAATTAATAAAATAGGATTTTTTAATTATTTACAATGTGATGAGTATTTAGTTAGTGGGGAACTATGTACAAAAATGAAACAATTTCTGCCCTTCAAAAGAATACTCCATTCATCTTTTCATAACTAGGTTCACCGTGTTCTTGATATGTCCATCCTTCCGGAAGTTATTTCCAAACTTGGAACAATGTGAGTTACAAGAATGTTCTGAGAAAATCTTCACTAATAATTAATTAGCATTTAATGACAGCCTACTCTATGCTAGATACTGCTTCTAGGTGCTGGGGAGACGAAGACGAAACAAAAGAGTCCCTGCCACCAAGAAGCTTATATTTCACTGGCACAGAGGCCAGTGGACTTGGAGTCAACAAGATAGTTCAACTCCTACCTCGGATATTTACCAGCTGTGTAACCTGAGACAAGTCACTTAACCTTTCAACCTCAGTTTTCTCATCTTTAAAATGGGGATAATAATAGAATCTACCTCACAAGATTTCTGTGAGGATCAAATGAGATAACAGGTAGAAAGTGTTTTGCAAGTCTTAAAGCATCATATAAATGCTATCTTTCATTGTTGTTGTTAAGTACATACAAACTAAATACAGGGTAGTTTTAGAGGGGAAACAGGAGCATCTGGAGAGACAGGGCAAAAAAAGGTTCACTTGCGTATAAGAGGTGGCACATGAGGTGAACATTGAAGGAAGTTGGGAAATCTGAGATGGGTTAGTGAGGGAGAACATGTATTCCAGGCATGGAGATAGGGGAATAGAATGTTATGTGTGAAACAAATGGCAAGAAATATAACTCAGATTTGGTAAGTGTCACTTTACTATGGTAGTGGTGGGTTTTCTTAGTTTTAAATGATGTATGCATTCAGTCATAATTATGAAAATGGTGAAGGGTCTTTTCACCCTGATTAGAATATAGAGAAATTTGAAAAGCCCATTTAATGTTACAAAAAAACAGTATTACCAATAACATTACCATGTTACCAAGAAAAATAATTGATTGCCCAAAATAAACTTTAACTTTAGTCTTTTAAATTCTGTTTTCCTGTTGTGCCCAGAAGCTAGGAAAGAAGGAAAGAAAGAAAGAAAAAAAGAAAGAAAGAAAGAAAGAAAGAAAGAAAGAAAGAAAGAAAGAAAGAAAGGAAAAAAAAGAAAGAGAAAGAAAGAAGAAAGAAAATTTGCTTTGAAATTTTTCATGTAACTTTAGCAAGACAAAAAATAGCCTAGTAAACAATTTATACCCAGCATAAAGGATTCCTTGCTGCTACAAAACAAACAGCAACCACACCAAATACATTATAGACATTACACTAACCTAGCATGACAGTGCAGGGTCGGTGAATCAGACTAATCTTATTATTTGGCTGATGCTTGGACAGCTTCTAGGCACAACATGAAAACAGAATTTAAAAGATTACTTTCCAAAATAGTATCTTCTCATTCAAGCTTCTGTTTTCAATTTGTATTCTCTCTCACCCCATTCTTTTCTTTCCTCCCCTTCTCCCTGCAAGCTCTCTTCCCACTCTCTGTCTCCTCCTCTCTGCTCTCCATGATGCTACCATTTGTGAAATGGGAACATGCTTTTGTTGGGATTTCCTGGTTGCCATTAATGAACTCAGTGGGACTTTATCTGATCAACATGCTAACTATGAAAGGAGGAAGAGGGAGCAGAGTCCTGTAGACTGGGTCCTTCACATGTCAGAGCCTTGCTGTGAAATAGTATTTTGATGAAGAGCCAGATTATTCCTAAATGAATTTACCAAAGGCCGTTATCAAGGAGCTAGATCTTTGGAAACATTTATACAAACATGGTGATAGTGGGAAACAGATGCTTCAGTTTCTATTGCAACTTTTTTCTGTTGGGAGAGGGGATCTTTTTTGTTGTTCTTTCTGGAAGACTATGTTTCTATGACTTTACCATAGGCCCATTGCAGTAAACTGTATCATAGTTTGCCTCTTCTAATCTGTGACTGTTATTTATATCAACAGAGAAGAGTTATAAATTCAGCCCTGACACAGTTTCAATGGTGTGAACCTCCCAATCTTCTCTAAGCTCTAGATTAGATACTGAAGTACCACTTCAATTGGGCAGTATTATCCCGTCCTATCACTTGGCCCCGTTTCAAACTGGAGCATTTATTGACAATACTTTCAAAGCTGTTGCTAAGTTGTGAGCACTCATTTTTATCTGCTTCTTCTTTTACAGCTTTAACTAACTAGCTAGACTTTCTTGGAGGAAGTGCTATGCTAATAATAGCACCAGACATAGTGATGCTTTGTTGACGCCTGCTATCCCCACACCTTCTTTGCAAAAAATTATCAGGCACCCTTGAGTCATTTACTTGTTCAGCATTGCTTTGGGAATTAAGTCGTGAGCTTTAGATTTTTCCATAAATTTTAATTTCAAACCTTGTTTCCTTATTATTGGTAATAGTAATAATAATAACTGACATTTATATTGCTATTCAGTCATTTCAGTCATGTTTGACTCTCTGTGACCCCTTTCGGGATTTTCTTGCAAGGATACTGAGGGTTGACCATTGCCCTCTCCAGCTCATTTTACAAGTGAGGAAACTGAGGCAAAGAAGGTTAAGTTACTTGTCCAGGTTCATATAACTAGGAAGTGTCAGAGGCCAGATTTGAACTCAGGAAGAAGACTTTTCCTGACTTCTGGCCCAGCACTCTATCCACTGTGCCACCTACCTCCCCAACATTTATGTAGTGCTTACTATGTGCCAAGTACTGTGCTAAGGACTTTACAAATCTTAAGTCATTTGATCCTCACAACAACCTTGGGAAGTAGGTACCATTATTATCCCCATTTTACAGCTGAGGAAACTGAGGCAAACAGAGGTTAAGTGACTTGCCTAAGGTCATCCTATCAGTAAGAGTCTGAGGCTGGATTTGAATTTAGATCTTTCTGACTCCAGGTCTGGCCCTTATTGATATTAAAAACTCCATAGAATCAGATTACATGCCATAGGCAGGGGGGAAAGGGAGGAGAGAGAGCGGGAGAAAATTTAGAAGTCAAAAATTTGTGGAACTGAGTGTTGTAAACTAAAAAAAAAATAATTAATTAATTAATAAAAAATTTTAAAACTCAATAAAGATTGCTTTGTTTTATCCCATACATTGGAAAGGGTATGGAACGTAAAGTCAAATTCAGCCTCTGTCAGTTACTCTTTTTGTGACCTTGAACAAGTCATTTCACTTTTCTAGAACTCAGTTCATTCACTGGAGTTAGACTAGCTGGCTTCTGACATCCCTTCCTCCTCTAGATTTGTGATCATGATACCTGAAGTTAGAAGACCTGGGTTTGAGCCCCACTTCTTCCATTTTACTACCTCTATGACCTTAGAAGAATAACTTTACATCACTGAGGGAATCTGTTTCCTTATCTGTAAGATAAACTTAGACTACAGATGACCTCTATGGTCCATTCCAGTCCTAAACTATGATCCTGTCATTGAAAACTCATTTTACCACTTGTGGCTTTAGTAAAGATTAGGAAATTCAGTATTATACTTGAAAAAAGAGTTGTCCAGACATGCCTTAGTATTCATGATGCCATATGGGGTTTTCTTGCAAAGATTCTGATATGGTTTGCCATTTCCTTCTCCAATGGATTAAGGCAAACAGGGTTAAGTGACTTGTCCAAGGTCACACAACTAGTGTGTATTTGAGGCCAGATATGAATTCAGGTCTTCTTGACTCCAGACCCAGTGCTCTATCCTCTGAGCTACCTAGCTGCCTCACTATAAAAGGCATGGTTTCAAATCCCACCCCTGCCACTTGCTACTTATGTGACATTTGACAAGTCACTTAACCTCCCTTAAACTTAAGTCTCATTAACATCAAGGAGTTAGAGTAGATGGCTTCTAAGGTCCCTTCTATATTTATATTCCTATGAGAAAGTAGCAGCAATCTTTTCCAGCCACCAACCTTACAATCAGTCAATAAATATTTAAGTGCCAACTATTTGCCAGTACTTTGGCAAGCACTAAAGACTCAAACTCATGCTCAAGTCTTGCCTAAGTGTGTCTTTAAAAGTGATGGTTAGGTTGTATAGTGTTATACATTAGGTATGTTGTAGTTTAAATAGGCTTTTGTGTACTGGTCTGAGAATATCTATATCTATATCTATATATATATACATACATATCTATATATCTATATATACATATGTAAAACCTTGTTTCAATAGGAAAGCATGTTCTCAGTTTGAAAAGATTTGTAGGTTGAGTTGTATATAATTGCAACTTCTAGTCATGATGTGAATACTTGCACGCTACCAGACTCCTCCCCTACCCCTGCAAAATCATTTTGTTTTTGCATATATATAGTTATTTGTGTGTTATTTCTGCACAGCTTCTCCCCCCACCACCCTACCCCCCTTTTCCCCCAATACAACATAAAAGCTTCTTGAGCTCAAGGAGTGTCTTCATTTTTGTTCTTACTTTCCCAGTCAATAAACGTTTATTAAATACCTTAAAAAAAGTATCAAGTCATCTCTATGAATCACTGGGATTAAAAAAAAACTTTTCTTGATGTCTCATTCAGTCATTAGCTTCCACTTGCCCAATTCTAATTTTCAAGGAATTATTTTCTTCAGTTAGCTCTTGTACCTCCTTTTCCATTTGGCCAATTCTACTTTTAAGGGAGTTGTTCTCTTCAGTGGATATTTTTTTCCATTTAGTCAATTCTATTTTTTCAGGAGTTATTTTCTTTGGTCAATTTTTGTGGTTCCTTTTCCAAGCCGTTGACTCTTCATAATTCTCTTGCATACCTCTCATTTCTTTTCCCAATTTTTCTTTTATCTCTCATACTTGATTTTTAAAATCCTTTTTGAGCTCTTCCAAGAGGACTTTTTGGGCTTGAGACCAATTCACATTCCCTTTTGAGGCTTCATGTGTAGGCATTTTCATGTTGTTGACCTCTTCCGAATTCATGTTTTGATCTTCCCTGTCACTGTAGTAGCTCTCTATGGTCAGGGCTCTTTTGGGGTTTTTGCTCATTTTAGGTTGAGTTCTGCTCATGGGGCACAGGGGGCACTATTCCAAGCTTCTTGTGCTAGGGACTGGGGGGTCTGGTCACTGTCTTTCTGTGCTGGGTCCTCAGGTGCCAACAGCTTTCCCACTCTGCCAGGGCTAGTCAGCCCATTTTGCCTTGGGATCTGGGGCTAGAAGTTTGCCTTCTGCACTGGGGCTGGAGGCCTCACTGCTGCTCTTCTGAGCCAGGATGGAAGGGCTTCAGTTGCTCATCTGTACTGTGGCTAAGAGCCTCCTGAGACAGACTTTTCCTGAAGTCCTTCTAAGTTACCTTAAGCTGGAAAACTGTTTTGCTCTTTTTGTGGGGTCTGTCACTCCAGATTCCATTTAGAGGCTTGAATTAACATTGTTTCCAAGGGAAATTGGGGAGAGCTCAGGCAACTTCTTCACTTCTCTCTGCCATCTTGGCTCTGCCTCCCTTCCCCCACCCCTGCCTTAGTAACTTTAGAAAACTAAAGGATTCTCCCAAGGTAATATTCCTTGATTTGGTGGCAGCGGTTACAGGTATGGGTAAGCCAATAGTTAAAAAAGTAATGTTGTTATTGTTGCTTAGTTATGGTTTCCCATTTCCTTCTTCAGCTCATTTTCTAGATGCGGTGTTGAGGTAAACAGGGTTAAGTGACTTTCTCAGGGTCACATAGCTAAGTGTCTGAGGCCAGATTTGAATTCATGAAGTTGAGTTTTTATAACTCCAGGCAGGGCACTTTATCCACTGTATCACCTAGCTGCCCTAAAAAGAAATTATTAATAGTTTAATGAATGAAAGAATGAATAAATAAAAATAAAAGTGATACTATATAGTTAAAAAAGTAGATAATAATGTAAATTGAATAATTTTTTTCCAGCATTCAAGGGAGTCACATCTCCTATGGTTTAATGGCCCTATACTGCTTATAGATCAAGGGCATTCATAATCCAATCTAATCCAAAAAACATGTGTAAAACACTCCTGGCAGGGTGCTATCCTAGGTGCTGGGGATACAAAAAAAACCAAATATATAAACAAAACAAATAGCTTCTGCCCTCAAGGAGCTTATCTTCTATGAGGTTTCTTTAGATTAACATCAAGGGAGATGAAGAATTTAGAGATATATAGTGGATTAGACTATTTAGATACAACAATATGGATTGTTTATGTCCCAAATACTTAGAACTTTTGATTGACTAGTGAATTAAGGTGTAAGATGGAGGCTTTCTCTAAATGACCCAGGTAAATGAATCTTTGAAAACCTAGATTTTTAATCACGAAGGAGAGAAATTAATAAAAGTAACCAAAACCCAGAGAAAAAAACATTTTGTTTCAATAAATGGATTGAAAGTCAAAAGCCTCAATCCAAATGCTCATTAGTGTGATACAGTGAAAGGAGTGCTGGAGTGGGGCTCAAAGGACTTGGTTTTGAATCCTGGATTTACTATTTACTCTATGTGTGATCTTGGACAAGTTAATCAACTTCTCTGGGCCTTACTTTCCTCCTCTGTAAAATGAAGAGGGGAAGATTAGATGGCTTATAAAGTTCTTTTCAACCTGTAATCTTATGATCTATGAAATTGCTTGCTTAGCAGAAACTTTATTATTGAGAATGCATTGACTTTTGCAAAATTTGAATGTCCCCTCCTGTTTTACTAGGAGGAAAAAAATTCATTAAATTTAAATTCTTCTGACAAGAGTTTAATTGTTTAAATAAAAATGAAGAACATAAATATTCGCTTTTCCCCAAAGACAAGTAGTGTTTAAAATCAAAGCAAACATTTCATACCATTCATTTTGGAGTCACCCAAATGTATCAGGAATACCTAGCCATCTCCAATAAATCCATGCTATGGATGTATTTGTTTTCAAAGTCTTTGTTCTCATATAATACATTGTCATCAAACTAGGATTTGACAGTTTAGAAAGGGATAGTCTGAATTTAGAATCAAGAGCCATGGGATCATGGGATCAGAGATAGAGCTGGAGGAAACAGGTCAACTTGTCCAATTCTCTCATGTTGTTGTTATTGTTATCTGTTGTTCGACCTTCATTCTCCAAGAGGACCAAAATGACATCATGATGTTGGGGTCAAGATACAGTGTGTTTGGATGTGACTGATGAGTTCAGTACTACCTTGGAAGACTCTACCACAGGTCAGGTATAGATATTCCATTTGAACATTTGGGATGGAGATTTCTCCAGACTTGAACATCTCACATTTCCTCTGTGCTGCTGCTACTCTGCTTTGATCATGGAGCACAAACTCTTCTTTAATGCAAGCATGCCATACTGGGTGGTCCTGTGCCAGTGCCTCCAGTGTCTTACAATTGATTCTAAAGTTCTTTAGAGAGACCTTCAGAGTGTCCTTGCACTACTTCTTCTGCCCTCTGTGTGAATGCTTGCTTTGTGTTAGTTCTTTGTAAAATAGTCCATTAGTTAATTGCACATTTGACATTGGGGCTACTTGGCCAGTCCGTTAGAGGTGCACTCTCTACAGCAGAGTTTCAATGCTTGGCATTGAGAGGACTTCAGAGTCTGGAACCCTCATATTACAAAGCAGGAGACTTAGTCTCAGAGATAGAAAATGATTTGACTGAGATTAAGTTCTATCTTCTAACTTATATGTTCTTAGTAACTTTAGAAAAAAAGTAAATGTGCAAAAGACTCATGATGGAAAACACTATCCACAGCCAAAGACAGAACTAGGGAGTCTGAATGCAGATCAAAGTATACTATTTTCTCTTTTTATTTGTTTGGTTTTGCTTTCTCGGGGTTTTTCCCTTTCATTCTGATTCTTCTTTTACAATGTGACTAATGTGGAAATATCTTTAGTATGCTTGTACATCTATAGCCTATATCAGATTGCATGCAGTCTAGGGGAGGGCGAAAGGGGGGGGGGAATTCAGAACACAAAATCTTATAAAAGTGAATGTTGAAAACTAAAAATAAATAAATAAGTGATGTTTTAAAAGGAAAAAAGTAAATGATCCTCCCAAGGCAACACTTTTTTTTTTGTAGTAGATGTTACTTACAAGTATGAATGAGCCAAGAGATATAAAGATCCTTAAAGACAAAACTGTCAATCACATGCTATTTCTGTTATTATATGTTGCATATGATTTTAATAATCATATGTCTGATCAATCCACTATTTTCATTACTCGTTATGTATGTCAAAGCACCATTTCCTGGTACACATTTACTTTTTTCACATCTTTGATGATAATTTTTATCATTGGACTTCATTATGAAATGTGAATAATTTTATGTCACAAGGAGGAAATACAAACAGTGTTATATATGCATATTTGTGTGCATACATAAATAGATAAAAAATGAAATCCACATATATGGATATTTATATATCACATATGGATAGAATATACACATTTTGTGCATACATTGAATGTACTAGAGATTTCCCTCCTTTTTCTTACCTTAGAATAGAAATGACAATGCTGCCATACTTCACAGGGAAATTATGAAAAAAAATGACACCACATGAAAGAAACACTTTCACAGAAACTTAGTGTCCCAACAATGTTTGCGTTGTATTAGTGATAATTTAATGGATTCTGCTCTGATTTTTCTATGATTATTATTTATCATTTCCTTCTCTGAGAATAAGCTGCTGGTTTCATACTTGATCTATATCACATATTGGGTACTTTTTTTTTAATTTCCTACTTTAGAAAGTAGGATCCTGCACTAAAACCAAAGATGAATTTGTTCCTTGGGAATACAAGGGGTATGGAATGAAGAATTGAATACCTAATCCCTCCAGTCAGGCAATCCAAAGAAATGAACCCAGGACAAATTCAGGGATGAGAAAAGTACAAAGTTTGGCAAAGGATGTTAGCCCCTGTGATTTCACCCAAGATGTGCCTGGCTAGCCATAGTAGTAAAGGTACACATAGTTATCCAGAAATAGAATATATAGGGACTTGATATTATTCTCTTTATGTAAACATATATAGTTATATATGAGCATATCTAAAACATATTAGTTAGAACATACATATGATACCTACATAAACAAAATTTATTTATAAATTTATTTGCAAATATATATGCTTATATATGTATGTGTTATGGATGGATGGATAGTCTATCTCCAGACAATTGAGAGTATTCTACACATGCAATATATTATAGGCATGCATTGGTTTACAATTAACAAATTGACAAAGAACTAAGGACTTATAATAATTCAAATATATGCATCTGTGAGGTACCACAAGTGGGTAGAAGTGTTGTATTTGGAGTTAAGAAGAACTGAGTTTAAATCCTACCTCAGCCACTAGTTGTGCAGCCCTGAACAAATCATGTAACCTCTCATGCTCAGTTTCCTCATCAGTAAAATTGTGATAATATAGCACCTTCCCTACACAGTTATTTTGAGAATCAATTGAAATTATAGGTATAAAGTACTTTGCAAACTATTAAGCACCATATTAAATGCTACATTCAAAGGTATGAAACACAGAACTTACCTAAAGACACAGTAAATAACCAGCTAGATATCAAGGCATGAATCATGATTTTTTTTCAATTGGTAAAATGTTTGCCAACAACAAAAGATGGAGTCCCCTTGTCAGTAGAACTGACAAATGAATCTTTATTACCAAAGCAAAGCGTTCTGAATTATACTAATGCTTTCTCTGCCAAACTTCTAAGAATTTGATCCTAAGTAAAATCGGCTAATATCACTGTCAACGCTCAGACCAGTGCCTATGTCCTAACAGGGATTAGGGCTAAGAGACGTAGCCAGACTGTCTGTGTCCCAAGATAACCTTACACCCTTCCTCTCTCATGAGGCAGGAAGAGATGGTCAGACTCTCTGGGAGGGCCATGAATTGTATGAGTTGCTCCATCAGAGAGAGCATGCAACCTCCTGGAAATAAAAGTGAAGGTTTGATTTTTAGAAATAGCCCAAAGCGCCTCAAAATCTGGTCTGGTATATAAGATTGGTAGTCAAACTGGATATGTCCATTTGGAGTTTAAAAACAAGGTGGGCCTCTAAAGTAATCATTTTCTTTCTTTAGTCTTCGTGCATTTGTGTCTTATTCTGTCCAGCTCTGGACAGCTGGGAATGAGATTTGCCATGTGCTGGGAATGAGGCCCTAGTTCCAACCAACCCCTTCTGAGTCACTGAGCAAGAAAACCCCATGACTAGAAGTTTTCTAAAATAGAGAGGCCAGAAGTAGTCTACTGCCAAGTACATAAATTGCCTGCCACGTAGTAGGCACTTAATGAATTCTTCTTGTTACTATTGTTCTTGAATGAATGAAAAAGTATTTATTAACCATTAAGTGTATACCAAGCACTGTGCTAAGTGCTAAAAATACAAATACAAAAGCAACAAGTAAGTCCTGCCGTCAAGGACCTTCCATTCTAATGGGGAAGATAGCAACATTAGGGGAGTAGCACCCAGTAAAGACATTTTTGAACTGGAAAGTCACAGGAATGGTGAGAGGAGCCCTAAGAGATTAGACTGAGGTATATTTTTCAGGAAAAAATGAAAAAAGTAATGAGAAATAAATTCTGTGGAATAGAATAGAATTGAGCTCAAGGAAGAAGGCAATATCTAAACCAGAAGCAGGGGCATGTAATGTCTTTCCTTTACAATCCCTTCTCTTCTCTGACATGGTTACCATCTGGTGCAGACCTTCATAATCTCAAGCCTGGACTATTGCAAAAGCCTTCTGGTTCATTCCCCTGCCTCAATTCTCTCCCCACTCCAATCCATCCTCCACTCAACTATTAATCTGGCTCTTCCTAAAGTGCAGGTCTGACCATATCACCATCCCCCCATTACCATTGAGAAAGCTCCAGTGATTACCTATTAATTCCAGGATCAAATATGAAATCCTCCACTTGGCTTTCAAATATCTTTAAAACCTGACCCCTTCCAACTTTTCCAGGCTTCTAACACCTACTCCCCTCCATCACTCCATAATCCAATGACTCTGACCTCTCTCCCATTCTTCACACATGACACTCCACCTCCCAAATCCCAGCTTTTCACAGGCTGTCTCCCTCCTCAAATCTGCCTTCTAGCTTCCCTGGTGTCCTTCAGGTCTCAGCTAAAGTTCCACCTTTCCCAATACTTTTTAATCTTGGTATCTTCCCTCTGAAACTACCCTCAAATTATTGTGTTTTTCCATAGTTATTTGCATGTTGCCTCCCCCAATAGTCTTTGAGCTAGCCGAGAGCAGGAGCATTTTTTTTTGTCTTTCTTTTTATCGCTATGTCTTAGCCCGGCACCTGGCACACAATAGAACCTGAATGAATGCTAGTTATTAATGGTTGACATACTAACACAGAGTAAGAAAAGCAGAATTTCACAGGGCAAATGGATCATCAAGCCCAAATCAGAGAATTGACTTTTTTGCTAATGAATTATTTCAGTTTCCCTCATTAAACCTTGCAATGGTTGATAAAAATCACTAAAACAAGCTGCAAAGTAGAGAAATATTCACAGTAGCAGTTTGACTTACTTTAGTTGAGAAACATCTCCCTGAAGGGCTATGTAACTAAATTTCGCAAATTGTGTGTTGGTAAATTTGTAAACTATGGTTGCAATAAGAAATTGAATAATTAAGACTCAAAGAGAAAGCAAAATATGTAAAATTTTCTCTCTTTGGATGAAGAAAGAAGTTTAGGAAATAAAGAATAAAGAAAATGTCCAGTATTACCTGTACAAGCAGTTGAAGGAAAGATTCAACAAATAGCTTTGTATGAGCTTGTAGTTTACTTGATTTTTTTTCATGGAAAGGAAATAAGTAAAAAATGAAGAAAGTCTCACAGTCTATCAACGTACTGCCTTTACATAGGATATCATGGAAATAAAAATTTGAAAATTATTTTTCCTTCTGAAGCAAACACCTCAATTTATTTTGCTACTGCTCTCCTTTCCATATGCTTTTCTTTCAACATAAGAATATTCTTACTTTTCAAAGAGGAGAGACACCTTTACCCATTTGCAATTCAGGATATTTACTAAATATTTAGTCCCCAGTTCCTCACAATAAATGTTATATGAGAAAATAGGAGGAGAGAAAATAGTTATATTTAACCTGCTTTTCCCCCCTTGTTGAACAAAGCAGCACAATTACCTCAATTTCAGAATGTTAGAAATAACTCTGAATTTTGACTGCATCTTCACAGACTCAGTGAGGCAGAAAATTTAAACAAGTATCCAAACAATTAAATCAAAAACCCGCTATGTTATTTCAATTATTTTATTTATTTATTTTGCAATATTAGCAGCACAAAACCTTATTGCACTCAATGTTGAAAGGATAAAAGGCAACCGAGATACTGTGTCTTTCTGTAACATTTTTTTTTAGGTGGGAGAAGAGATAGTGGGAAGGACATAAAAGAAATATTGAGTAATTGAAAAAAATTAATTCACAACATTAACCTTTTGTTACTTTCCTGAGGAGCAAAAGAAAATATTTTAAACCTTACTTATAGATTTAATATCTTAAAAAAGAAATCTCATGAAAAGTCAATTTCATTAAATAGCTAGATTCTATGCTTACTTTCCAGTGGCTTTTTTTTAGTCACTATTTACAGCTTAGGCAACGCTTTCATTGGAAATTCTTAATTGACACAAGGACCCTGTGTAACCTCTGGGGGATATCTTACCTTTTCTTGGCTTGTAGCTATTTGGACCAGGAGATTTGGGACCATCACCATATAACACTGCCCAGGGTACAATAATTCCCCTTGTATGCACAAAATTCTCAAAACTAAAAAAAAAAAATTGTATTGGAAATTTGAAAAAAAAAATATCCTCAGAACTCACAGAAAATGAAGACAGCTACCAGTGAGCAACCCATTCTCCCAAAAACTGACTAGTGTGTTTGGCACTTAAAATCAAGCAGTAGAGTATTATCATAAATCACATTTTTTTAGAGCTGGAAGGGAATTCAAAGTTCATCTAATCCAACTGCCTCCTTTTATAAGAGAGAACATTAAAGAATCAATGACTGCACAGAATCATAGAAAGAGTAAGTGGTATAGGCAGTATTTGAACCCAGGACCAGAGACTCCAAATCTAAACATTACCTCTTCCTTCCTTTAATTTTGAAAATTCTTCTTTAGCATGTACCAGGGACCCACGGCAGGTCAGGGTATTTGGATTCAAATTTTGAGTGACTCCAAGTCCTAATAGCTTCCCTACTTAGATGAATATTTCATGAATATTCTCTACTCTTCAAAGAATTGGACAAAGCATCTTTCAAATACCATCAGGTCTATCAGGGGCAATTGGGTGGGATTATTCAAATTACTTCCAGGCTTCTTCTAGACACACCTGTGTTAGTGGTTAGGTGGATTGGCAGTTCATTGAAAGAACAATGAGAATAAATTTTGTTTGCTACTATTTTTTAGGCAAATTTAAAGTTTTATATCTAAGGGCAAATCTTCAATGTTTTAGCTGTGCTTGCAGAAAGAATTGTTAGAGTAGTAATGAGAATGTGATATGGACAAAGGTTTGTGAGAATAGATGTATGTTAAATGGGAATATATGTGTGTGTATAGATATATACATACATATATACATGCATATCTATACACATATGTAGATATATGCATACATATATACATGCATATCAATAAACATATGCATGTCTATATATACATATACCCATACATGTGTGTTTGTATCTATACATACACATACACATATCTATATCTCTGTGTGTGTGTGTGTATTTCCTAACTAAAATAGCATGATAGAGTTAATGATGGACTTGAAGTCAGGAAGAACTGAGTTCAAATCCAGGCTCTTACACCTCCTGCTGGCATGACCATGGACATCACCTTCCCTCTCTGAGTCTCAAATTCTTTTCCTATAAAGTGGGGATAATACAGTTGTAAAGATAAATCAGATCCTGTATGCAAAAGTGCTTTGCAAACTTTAAAGTGATATATGTGTATGAGAGAGTGTGTGTGTTATGTTTACAACAACAATCTGAATAGAATTGTTTTACAAGTGCCATTTTAAAGTATTTTCTTGCCTTTCTCCTGTTTTATGTCTTACTATTTTGAAAGCACCTGTGATATATAGATATATAGAAATAGAGATAGACAAAGACATAGACATAGATAGATATAGATAAGGATATAGATAGATATAGATATGGGTATAGGTAGATATAGATATACACATACACACACACGCACACACACTTGCATGCACACACTTTAGCTAAAGGATAGAATTACTACACAGTGAAGCATTTGATCTTTCCACACATAATTATGTACACACCTAACACTAAGCTTTGGTAGGAGGGTTTCCCTCCTTAAATCTATTTCAAAGTCATTTGAAACACTGCATTGCTTTTTTAGATTAACTATGTAACTTTAGCTCTGAGATTATAAATTGATTTTTAAGACTCCTCCTAAGTCCATCTGTGTATTTTAAAGTATTACACAAGCCTTCACCTGGGTGATAGAAATTGATAAGTAACCTACTTACTCTTTAACTTTATTATTAAAAAAGAAAAGAATGCTGTGTTTCCTTCTGCGGGATGTTTCACAACATGACTCCCATGGATGATTTATAACTTTGACTTGCTAAAGTGTTCTGGACAAGCTCAGCCCAGGACTGCTGTTTTCTATCAGCATCTCTCCGCCATATTTATTATCAATACATAAGGCATCAAATAGCTGTTTGGAGTCTCCTTAAAAATATGTGAATGGTTTTACTTGAAGATATTGAAAAAAATCATTTTCGCCATGCATTGATAAAATAGGGACTGACTTGTGCTCTTTGGAAAGATAAACTCCTTGTCTTTAAATACAGCTTTTCTGTCAAGACATCCCAAGAGCATTCCTCAGACCAAGAGAACTAACCTTTGGCATCTATCAATATTGTGTCCTATCCATTTTGGCTGTAGGAAAATATATTAGTCTCCTTTACAAAATCTAGTACTGGCAACTCAATGGTGTAATTGATCACAGTCAATAGGGGTTCAACTATCTCAGAAAGCATTTCTGTATTTATGTGTGTGCAGAGGTACAGGGTAGGGTGGGGATCGTCCTCTACTGTGAACTTTTTAGTCCATGACAAAGTCAACAAGATCTGAGTTCCAATGCTGTGACTTAAGTGACAGATACGACCCTGAATAAGTCACTTAACATATCTCATATTCAATTTCCTCATCTGTAAAATGGGGATGATAATAATAACAATAATATGTACCTCAAAGAGTAATTATGAATACAAATGAAATAAAACAAGGTGTGTCAAATGTCTTAGTACAGTTTAAAGCTATTAAAACTTAAAATTGCACTAAGACTTTTGGGAAAACTTGCATGTGAAAGGTATTCTGCAAACTTTAAAGTATATATAAATGTTAGCCATCATCATCATCATCGATTTAGAAAGGGAACAATGGTGGTT
This sequence comes from Trichosurus vulpecula, assembly GCF_011100635.1. Taxonomy (NCBI): domain Eukaryota; kingdom Metazoa; phylum Chordata; class Mammalia; order Diprotodontia; family Phalangeridae; genus Trichosurus; species Trichosurus vulpecula. Next base: position 44,876,365 of record NC_050578.1, on the reverse strand, counting down.
TGCAACCCTGGGAAAGTTAGCTTGGCATCATGAGAAGCCTCCTTTTCTGTGGGATTCTGATAGTTCATTTCTTCTGTCTGCTTGATAGAGAAGTGATGCCCTCAAGACAATTTATAAATCAAGACATTGAAATCCAACAAAATAGAAGACTCACTCAAAGAGTAATCATCAACAAATAAGTTAATCTTCGAATCTCAACAACTTAATGCAGGGCATCCAATTTAAAATTTAGGAAATTAATACTTGGGCCAAAAAATTCTGAAAAGCATTTTACAAGTTTGCAAAAAATTTCTTTTGAAATTAACTGAAGGGCATCAGAATTCAGACTAATGAAGAGGACCATTCTTGGTTCCAGAGAACTGACAATGATACATACTTTGCTCTTCTCTACAGAAAAGTGATCAGCCGCCACATGGAATCTCACATTCACTGTGAGAGGTGCTCCCTGTGATGACTTCCTTTGCCTATGTGGTTTTTTGTTGCAAGTTATGGTTTTGTTGGGGTTATTGAAAAAGTAGTGACAATAGTTTTAAAAATTAGAAAACATAATTAAAATATAAAAAAACCTAACTTTATAAGAACTGATTTTTTATTTATTTGATTTCATTTTGGGACTTTATTCAGTAAATGGCATGTGATTTAAAAAAGCAGAGGAGGTAAAATGTCATCAATGGCTTTTCCCATCTGAATCAAAGCAATTATGTCTACACAAGAGTTAATGAAAAAGTCTTTCAAATTAAAACATTATTGAAGACATAATTATATCTGCATCATGCTGTAAGTACAAGTTCAGCATCAGTGTGTTAGAGGGGAAAATACCCTATAGTCCAACATTGGGTCAAATTAAATGTTATACAAGTTATTATGAGCAATGATGCTCCAAGATCCTCATGAATGCACCATCTTTGAAAAATCCACGTGTGGCATTTCCAAGGGATTCTCACATTAATCAAACATCAGGCATGATAAAAATGATGCGACTTTGGAATTTTGCCTGAGTTTACATTAATTCAGATAGCCTTCTTGATAAATAACAACTATATCTAATATCTGCATATCCAAGCTCAATAAAAATGTTCATTTTCTTCAGGATGAGAATCCTGATTCATCATAATTAAATCTTTGAAAATGAGCATTTTAGAAAATCTTCACAATAGTGGCAATAGAAAGAAGAGTCATAGTGAATAATACTAATAGAAGAAAACTGAATACAGAGAGTTGCTTCTGACTTTTCCTACAGTCCTACTTCTTTAGTCCCCCCTCCATGGGCAGCAGACCAGCCATTGTAAAGTATAATTTCATTTACAGTCATATCGCAAAGTAAGATTACTTCAGTTGACTATGAGATTAGAGCCTTGCCCGCAAATGTGTGTTTTATAGCTACTGTTAGGAGTAAGCAATCATAGCTTAAAACTGGAAGCAAACATACAGAAATCATCCAGTTGATTCAGACTAGAGCCTCTTAGGCAAGTCACTCTTCATTTGGCATGTCAAGATAAGCAGTGTTAACATTCTCATTATTCATCAATAAAACAGGAAGGGTGGAAAGAGTGGGAGTTGAATATGATAAATGCCAAACAAAATGTTTAGGAAAAGAGAATGCAGCATTCTAGAGAGACTTAGCACACACACACACACACACACACACACATACACACACACACACTCACTCACACACACTCACATGCACACATACACATATCTGGGTCACATAGTTAGAACGCCTGAAGTGCATTCTTTGAGGAATTCTGTGTTGTTTGACGTACATGTTAATTATGGAGCTTGGGCTATCCTGCTTGACATAGGTAATTTAAACAGCCAGAGTTTTATCATATATCATCTCCATGTATTGTAAACTAGCCCCAGGAAAACCTTTTTCCAACACGAGATTAAAAAAAAAAGTTGGGATCTGAGGTCATGGTACCTGCCTGATTTGGAGAAATGGGTGTCCTTGGTTTCATTCTGCCCCTCTCTGCCTTATACAGAGAATAACTTGAAAAGGTTGTTGTGTTTTTTTTCTTTCACATTTTCATAGTTCAAAAATGAAGACAATAGATCTTATATTGCTTTCTCATGCCTCAGAAGATTGGGTAGATGATCTAATAGGACTGGACATTTTACTGTTTTCACCCCTTTGATTGATTTGTTCCTGGGAGCTTATATATCTCATTAACCAGCATTACCCTAATAAAATTCTACCCCACAAGTCTAGCATGCACTATACCTGAAGCTTCAAGGCCACATGTGGCCCTCTAGGTCCTCAAGTATAGCCCTTTGACTGAATCCAAACTTTATAGAACTAGTTTGGATTCCGTCAAAGTGCTGTACTTGAGGACCATGTGTGGCCTCGTGGCCACAGGTTCCCCACTCCTGCCCTATACCAACAAAAGTATAAAATGCAATGTTTAAAAAGACTAGATTTAGATATGTATGCATGTATTTTCTGAGGGTCTCATTATTAAACATTTACTACCACCTCCCTGTATTGCTTTGCAAGTATTGCTTGAGTTCAGTAGGAGTTCAATAGAAGATTCAGGAAATTAAGTCACCACCAGACTGGAAGTCTAGTAACTATAGGCTCCTCTTCCTTGTCCTCCTCCTCCTCCTTCCCTTCTTCATCCCCCTCCTCTTCCTCCTCCTCCTCCTCTTTGTCCTCCTGCTCTTCCTCCTACTGCTGTTACTGGTAGTAGTAGTTCTTGTTATTGTTGGCCAGTCATTTTTAGTCATGTTCAACTCCTTGTAACCCCATTTGGAGTTTTGTTGATAAAGATCATGGAATAGTTTGCCATCTCCTTCTCTAGCTCATTTTAAGATTAGGAACTGAGGCAAACAGGGTTAAGTGACTTGTCCAAGATCACACAGACAGTAAGTGAGACCAGATTTGAACTCAGGAAGACTTCTGGCTTGACATTCTATCCAGTGCACCACCCAGCTGCCTGCTTCTACTCCTTCTATCTGCTGCTGCTGCTGCTACTACTACTACTACCACTACTTCTATTGCTAATACTAATGATAATAATAAATTACATTTGTATAGCACTTTAAGGTTCACGAAGTGCTTTACATATATTACCTCACTTCAGCCTTACAATTCCCCTGACTAAAGAGGTTCCAATGACAGAAAGAGATCACATCCTGCCAGAAGCTCAAAGAAATTTTTGTGGAGGCATCAAGGTTAGACTTTGCTGGGGATGATTTCCAAATGGAGAATTATGAAGGGGAGATTATTATAGGCAAAGAGAACAACATGGACAAACAGGTGGAGATGGAAAAGTAGGGACCCATCTTAGGATCCCCCCCAAGAAATCCTGTTTTTATCTCGAGTGTCAAGTATATGTAGGAGATTAATAGGAATTAAGTCCAAAAAAAGATTAGGTTTATATTATGGAAGTCTCTGCATGACAAACTGAAACATTTAGTTTTTATTGGTGGTGAGTAGATAACTACTAAAGTTTTCTATGGAAATTCTATGACATTATGCTTAAAATAGATTATTCTGATAACAGTGCATGGAATAAATTAGAAAGGAGAAGTATTCAAGGAGGGGAAGATAAATTAGGATGTAGATACAAAGAACTGGAGGAAACATCATAAGGGCCTAATTTAGGAAGGGAACAGCAGTAATGGAAACAAGAGGATATACATTAGGTATTGTAGGGATGGAAACAACAGGGCTAAACAAAAGGTTGGGTTTAGAAAACAAGGAAGAAGTCAATGAAGGCAACATGCTTTCCAATTGTAGTAAGAAAAATTTGATACCTTAATAAAAATGGAGTAGTTGTGAGGAGGAACTGGGCTGGAGAGAAGGAGTAGTTCAGTCTGGGGCATGTTAAGTGCCAGATTTTAGTGGGTCAGTTGAGAGGTCAGGAGTTGAAAATGCAGGAGTGGAGCTTGGGACAGAAGATCAAAGCCAGATAAAGAAACTGAGGCATCCTCTACATAGAGGTAATTATTAATATCATGGGAGTTGAGATTTCACAAGAAGAGCTCCCTGCAGGTATGCATTTGTTACGTCATGATGACTACATGTTTGATCTTCACAACAACCCTGGAAGTTAGGTACTATTTTTATCTCCATTTTGCAGATGAGGGACTTAAGGTTGAGAGAGTTTAAAAAAAAAAAACTTGTCTAGGTTCACATAGCTGATAAGTATCTGAGGCTGAATTTAAATTCAAGTCCAGTTCCACTATACCACCCAGTGTCTCCCCTCTTTAATCTAGCCTATATTCAGCTATGAGGCAGCTAGGTGGAGAAGCAGATAGAGCATCAGGCCTGGAGTCAGAAAGACTCATCTCCATGAATTCAAATCTGTCCTCAGACACTTATTAGCTGTGTGACCCTAGGCAAGTCACTTAACTCTGTTTGCCTCAGTTTCCTCATCTGTAAAATGACCTGGAGAAGGAAATGGCAAACCACTCCACTATCTTTGCCAAGAAAACCCCAAATGGGGTCATAAAAGTCAGACAAGACTGAAATAACGAACAATAACTAGACACTTAATAAATTCTAGCTGATTAATTGATCGATCGATTATTTCCTAAAGGCTAGTAATCTCTCCTTAAAATTAGCTTCTATTTATCTGTTTAGGGCAGGGATTTTGTTTATTATTTTGTCTTTTTATCCCTATCACCCAGCAGCAGTGTCATGCACCTAATAGGTGCTTCATAATTGAAAACTTAATTAATACCAGGAAAAGAACAAAAGGAAAAGAGGAGATTTAGAAATCTAGAGAAAGGTTTCTTCATTTGTAGGGGGATTACATATCAATGGGAAAAACTGAGGAAAAACCATGAGATTTAGAAGAAAATATAAAAAGAGATCATAAGTACAAAAAGATATGTTTAGATATCTCCTTCCAAAAAATGAGTCATCTGATGCTTTATATATCATAAGAATTATGGATTTAGATCTGGAATGAAGCTTAAAGGCCATATAGTCCAATTCTCTGTTTTCATAAAGAAGGAATGTGAGACCCAGAGATGTTAGCTGAATTACGATAGGTCATAAGGATAAGCAGTACAAGAATTAAGATTTGAACCCAGACCTTCCAGCACCAAATCCAATTTTATTTCTACTATACCATGCTGAATAGTTTTAAGCTTAAACTTATATCTTTGGGCTAAAACAAGACTTTTAAAGGACAACATACATAAATATTTTTTAAGATGGGTCCAGTCATTGCATGGTACTGTAACTGGGGCTAACTGACGTCCATTTGAAAATGTCACTAGATAAACAATATGGTCAACAGTCTGAAGGGCTGATGGTAAGTACTTCCAGGTAGGGGCAGAAAAATGGACAGGACAGAGAGAAGAGGAAAGCTTTATTTTATTTTTTAATGGAAAAATCATATTTTACTAAAAGATTGTGCTGTCAGAGGTAAAATCAGACATCTGGCATGCAGAAGCCCCTCCTGTCCTCTTTACTGCTATCAGCATTATCTTTCAGAATATACAGATACCCAAGAGTGCAAGCAGTATGATCTGGCTGGAGCTGTTTTTGAGTTCACTGTGAATGTCAATGTTTGCATAGAGAATGATCCGTATTACATTAAATCCTAGAACAGAATCTGGATGGAATCCTTGACCACAAGGAAAAGCATGATTTCACCCTTTTTTCCCCTTTTCATTTTCTTGCCTTTCAATACCTGAAATGGGAAGAGGTTAAACCCTAGGTGGAATGTAAGTAGCTCCTTCCCAAATAGCAGCCCCAGATGCACCTGTGAGACTCCTACTAGGGTTGCAAACCTAACTGGACTGTGTCCACTGCAGCTCAGAACACATGGAAACAGTACCATCAAAACTGATTTCTTACGCTAACTCAATGAATTTAAACTTGTCTGATGTTGTCTGAGGGTAATTTGGAACCAATTCAGCTACCCATCCCCCCCCAAAAAAATCCCACAGTATTTGGACTTTAGCATGATCTTGTCTGGTTATAATTTAAAGTTGATAATGAGCCAAAGCTCCAGGATTTCAGTCACACCCACTCTTTTTTCATAATTGATGCAGAGAGCTGTGCATTGATCATAAATTAGAGCCATTGGTTCATTGGTGTCCTGCCATTTTTGTTTTCTACCAACAGTTTATATTCTTTCAACAAAGAGAAAAATACTAGTTACAAATTTATATATTTTTTTCCAATTACAGAAACCATACCCCACATTTAGCTTTTTGGTGGTTGATTTTTCTGCAGTTTTGTTTTTGGAAAGGGGAAGAAATGTGAAGCTATCTGTGGCTCAAAACAGCCCCATGCATAGTATAATGCAATTTGAGGAGTAAACAGATGGAAACAATTTACTCTCAACCATAATTTATTCCATGGTAAATAAAAAAATTAAAAATCATTCCCATTTCATTATGACTGGAACAAAATGCCCTAGGCAGCATAGTGTATAGAGGGCTAGCCTTGGAGTTAGGAAGACCTGAGTTCAATTCCTGCCTCATATACTTTTTAGATATGTGAAGCCTTAGCAAATCCATTAATTTCTCTCAGCTTCATTTTACTCATCTGTATAATGGGGTAATAAAAATGCCCATCTCACAAGGTAGTTGAGAGGAACTAATGAGATAACATATAAAGTGCTTTGCAAACTTTAAAGGACTATATAAAATGCTAGATTTTATAATTAATATTCAGTGGTGGGTTTGACATCTCTCTAAAAATATATCATACATCTAAGAATCTTTTGGAAGTTTGTTATATTCTAAACAGTAAAGTAATATGACCCTCTATTACTTAGATACCAGGCATCCTGGGAAGGAATAGTTCAACTGATAGATCCATAGACCTTTTTTTCATTTTGGGGCCACTTCTTTGACACTGGGACTCATACAGTACAAAGTGTACTGAATTTAGAGACAGAGAACCTATGTTCAACTCCAGACTCTATCATTTACTACTCCCAAGACCTTGGACAAATTGGTTCATATTTGGGGGTTTCAGTTTCCTCATCTGTAAGATGAGGGGATTGGTCTAGATCAAAGGTATCAAACAAGCTGTCTGAGGGCCACATGTGACACTCCCTGTATATAATCAAGAGATACCTAATAAAATGAATAAAAATAAAATAGAACATAGATAAAGTTGGTATCTGGTATTCTAAGTCAATATGCAGCCACCCAGGGATCTTTATGTACTGATCAGTGGCTCCTTTTCTATTTGAGTTGGATACAGCTGGTCCAGATCAGAAAATCATATATTAACATTATCTGCATTGTATTGTATTTTTTTGTTAGACATCTCTTAATTATATGTAATCTAATTCTGGCCACAATGGGGTTTGCAGGAGTTTGACACCTTTGGTCTGCATGATCTCTAAACTCCCTTCCAGGTCTAAATGTGTGATCTTAAATAACAATTCCATGTGTTTGACCAAATGGATGAGCCACCTCTCAAGGATCATAGAATTGTAAAGGGAGTCAGGGATAGAATTATCATCAAGATTATTTTAAAATATCAGTAATAATGAAAAGCCTTAGAAGCTTTGGTAGACCTCCTGGAAGTCTTCATCTAGAAAATAAAGGGTTTGGCCAAGATTATTCTGAGGGCGCCTTATAGTTCTGATATTGCCCTGATTCTGCATGACTATTTACAGCTCTGTGATTCCATCTAATTGCTTTGACAATTTCATGGCATTCTGCATTAAATCAAGCAACTGCAAGAAATGTTGCATATTGAAGACATAAATCACTGATACAGTCTGAAGTTCATATTTGTACTTAGTCTCCCAAAAGAAAGACTATTGAGGATGATCTCCCACACAAAGTTGTGTAATGGCAAAGATGGTACCTCTTACTATATGTATAAGACAGATTCAGAAAATTGCTCTTTGAAATATGGAATATGATATTGGGGAGAAATCAAAGAAATGAATTGATTCACCAAAGTTTTGTTCTTGGACTTAAAACTAGAGAGAAATATTTGATACATTAATATAAATAGATTTTGAATAACAACCATAAAATTTCATGGAAAATCTCTCATGTCCATTAGAAATATTATATTTGGATTAAAATGGCCCATTTTAAAGACTTGTACCTACTTTAAATTTTTTTGAAAGGTATGCAATAATCCATCAAGAAATAGAAAATTTAACAATTAGCATAGAAAAGTGTGGCCCAAATTATGGCACCTCATATACCATCCATATGCAATATGCATTTTGCAGTAGAGAATAAAGAGATTTTCTAGATTTTTTAAAATTTGAATAGTACTATGGACAAACACACATATGTATATGTTTATATATGTATATGTGTGTATGTGTGTTAACGAAATGAAATGAAATGATTGTGGGGAAAAAGTCTAGCTTATTTTCTTTAGTTTCAAATTAGAAAGAAAGCTCTAAGTGAACTCTATCTGTATTAAGGATAGTATTTATTTTGCCATTAACAAAACTCACTTAAATAGAAGGAAATGCTATTCTATACCTAGAGTGAATGTTTAAGCGTGGATGTAGCATACACAACTATTTTAAGACCATTGTCTAGTCTTAAGAAAAACAGAATTAAGGGTTGGAAAGAAGCCATAGACCCAAACCATTGTGGCAACCCCATGAGTTAAAGTGCTCTCTGTCGACTTCCCTTACCACCACGCTGTAGTCTTGGAAATTGATTGCTCTGGGCTTTTTGGTCCTTTGTGTCATGGCTATCATCACGACATCTAAAGGAAAAATCATTCACTGTTTACTTAAAGACAATGTGTTAATTGTTTAAATAAAAGTCCATCTAGTAAAGTCGATTTATCATGTTTTTTTGTAAAGTTTACACTCTGAGGGAGAAAGTTTTCCTAAGAAAACAGGAGAAAACATTGATATTGTTGGAGATGGGGAAGAAAGGCTTTATTAAATGAATAGGGAGAGGAGTATATCCTCCGACTGTACACTTCTGTTCTCAATAAACAAGGCTGAATGTGCAAAACCAGGAGCAGAACTCCTCAAACTACTTCAATTCAATAGAGGTGCTATAACTTTCCTGGCATTATCGACTTTTACAAAAACTTCTCTTTTTCTTTTTTTATTCATTCATTCATTCACCAAGCATTTTTGCAGCACCTACTATGTACCAGACTCTGTGCTAATCCTTGAGGAGGCAAAGCAGGGCAGGAGATAGTCCCTGTTCTCAAGGAGTTCAGTCTACTGGAAGAGACAAGATGCATAGATTTATGAACAAATAAATTGGAGGTAATCTCAGAGGGAAGACATTAAGATTAAGGAATACTTGGAAAGGTGAAAAAAAGAAGGATAGATAGAAAGAAAGAAAGAAAGAAAGAAAGAAAGAAAGAAAGAAAAAAGAAAGAAAGAAAGAAGGAAAGAAGGAAGGAAGGAAGGAAGGAAGGAAGGAAGGAAGGAAGGAAGGAAGGAAGGAAGGAAGGAAGGAAAGAAGCAAAGAAGCAAAGAAACAAAGAAAGACTTGAAGAAGGTGAAACTTTAGCCAAGACTTGAATTTGGCCAGGAATGCTGAGAAAGAGGAAGAGAGAGTTCCAAGCATGGGGAAAAGGCAATGAAAATACCTGGAGTTGTGAGATGGAGTGTAGTTAGTGAGGATGAGTAAGGAGGTCAGTTTTACTAAATTTCAGAGTCTATAAAGGGGAATAAGAAAGGTAGGAAGAGACAAAGTTATGAAGCCAGAGGATAGTATGGTTTACTCTGGAGGTGATAGGGAGCCATTAGAGTTTATTAAATGAGGGTATGGTGCTGATATAGTCAGGCCTGCATTTCAAGAAAATCAACTTGATAGCTGAGTTGAAGATAGACTGGAATAGGGAGAGATTTAAGGAAGGGAGAATAACTAGCAGACTATTCTTATAGTCTAGATGTGAGATGGTATAGGCCTGCACCAAGGTGGTGGCATTATCAGAGGAGAAAGGGGGGCATATAAAAGAGATATTACAAAGATAAAATCAACAGGCCTTAACAATTGATTTGAAATAGGGAAGGGGGGCAGAAGCAGGATTGAGAGAGAATGAAGAATAAAGGATGAAGTCTAGGTTGTGAGCCTGGATGATTCAGAGCATGGTGGTACCACATCAGAGGTGTTGAATTCTCTGCCAACAATTTTTTAATGCAATAAAGCATTGATAATGTTAATTTGTGGTTTTCTAAGTCAGTATGCTGCCAGCAGGGATTCCTTGATATTTTTGTTTAATGCTACTGCCCTAGATAACAATAAGTTAGGAAAAGGAAAGGATTGGAGGAAGAGAGAAGATAATGAGTTCAATTTTGGACATCTTGAGTTTAAGATGTCTATGAGACACAGAGTTTGAGATGTACAATAGGCAGTTTTGCATAGAGTCTAGAGATCAGGAGAGAAATTAGGGCAGGATAAATAAACCTGAGAAACATCTGCATAGAGATGATAATGGAATCCATGGTAGTTAATGAGCTCACCAAGTGAAATAGTAGAGAAGGAGAAGAAAAGAAAACCAAGAGAGGGTCCTTTGGAATAGCCACAGTTAGCAAGCACAACATAGATAAAGATTCAGCAAGGAAGACTAAGAAGGAGCAGTCAGACAGGTAGGAGAAACAAGGGAGAGCAGTACAAGAAAAACCTAGAGAGAGGAGAGTTCCAAAGCTTGTGAGAGGTCAAGAAGAATGAGGTTGAGAAAAGTCCATTAGATTTGACAAATAAGAGATCCCTGGTCAGTTTGATGAGCTTGGAAGCCAGACTTCAGAGCATTAGGAGCAGAGCAAAGAAAAGGAAATAGAGGCACTCATATAACCTCCTTTTTGCCACCAAAAGGGAAAGAGGATAGGATAAGAGCTAGCAAGTATGGGTGGACAGAGCAAGTTAGGTTTTTTTGTGTGTTGTCTGTTTTGCTTTATTTCATTTTTTTGTGGATTGGAGAGATACAAGTATGTTTGTGTGCAGTAGGAAAACCTCAGACGGGGAGAGATTGAAGATTGGTGGAAGAGTAGGGATGACAAAAGAGGACATCTGCTGGACGAGACAGGATGAAATGATATCACTTATGCATGTAACGGTGTTTTCCTTGGAGAGCAGGGCCATCTCTTCATGTGAGACAGAAGTGAAGGAAGAGTTAGTAGTGCAAGGTATCTGAGTGATGTGAAATGAAATGGAGAAAAGAAAAAGAAAGGAGTTCTCTGTGAATGGACTCAATTTTTAGTGAAATAGGCAAGGTTTTCAGTTGGGACAGTGAGGGTAGGATGAGTTATGGGAGGCATAAGGAAAGATGAAAAGGTTTGGAAATGTTGCTATGGTAAAAAGGATGGTGAATTAATTAGGAAAGTATAAAATAATTCCATTGCTTCATTATTAAGTTGAGATTATGTGACATAAATTTGAGGGAATCCAGTCAGCACATGAGTAGGAGCAAAGGCAGCAAATGGAGGGAATAATCCAAGGTTGAGTTTTGGCAGGGTAAGCTCTTTGATATCATAAAAGAGTAATGGATTCACAAGAAAAAGACCATGTGAAGTTGAATTGGTTTACCAAGGGGTCAAGATGGGGAAACAAAAGGTATGATGGCTTGAGAAGAAACTGAGAGGGGGAGGGATTAGAGGTGGGGATGAAGGTGAAGAACTGGTTTTGAAATTGTAAGGCAGGAGGAAAGGAGTGATAACAACAGATTATGATGAGGTAAAGGAATTTCGGAGTTCACTAATATGGACGTAAAGCAATTATGTGTGGTGACAAGATCAAGGGTATAATGGTCCCTCTATGTAGCTATAGTGGGATATAGTAGATCATAGGAAATTAGTTTATTGAAGAATAAGGAAGTTATGATGTTTGAAGGAGTATCAATATATGTTAAAGTCCCCTAGTATCAGAGCAGGAGTTGAGGAAAAAAGAAAGACTTTGATCCAGGCACTGAACTCATTGAGGAAGGAAGTAGAGTCTCCTAGAAGTTGGTAGATTAACCTCTTAAAATCTTGATTAAGTGACAAATATGGAATCACGAAAGAGAAGTTATTGAGTGATGGTGGTAGTGGAAGAGACTATAAGTGGCCATAGGGAACAATATTCTAACTTCCTCACTATACCTAGTGAGTTGAGGGGAATAAGTACAAGTACTGGAAAAGGTAGCCAGGGAAGCTGGGGACAAGCCAAGTCTCAGTCAACACAAATAAATGGAGGAAACTAGAAAGGAAAAATTTGAGATGGAATTTAGTTTGTTAAATATGGAGCAGACAAATACAGAGTAGAAAGAGTGGTTTGCTTTAGAGTGGGACATAACTGGTGGAGTGGTGGACTATTGGAGATATTAAGATACAAAAAAAACCAATACCTGTCTTCTCCAAAATGAAAGTAAATGTCAGCTTTTTTTAAAAAATAATGAGACAAATAATGTTTTAAGAATTTTTAATAATCTTATTTTTATTTTTTTTTTAGTTATGGGACAATTTTTAAAGATAGGTTGCTTGGTTTTATGCAGCTTAAGCAAGAATTTCAATTTTTATTTATTTTTTGTTTTGAATTTACAACACTCAGTTCCACAAATTTTTGAGTTCCAAATTTTCTCCGCCTCCCTTTCCTCTGCGCTCCCCCCACGATGCCACGTAATCTGATGTAGGTTCTACATACACCTTCACATTAAACTTATTTTCACAATAGTCAAGTTGTAAAGAAGAATTATAACCAATGAAATGGACCATGAGAAAGAAGAAACAAAACCAAAAACGAAAAAAAAGAGGAGGGGGAGGAAAGAGCAAATAGTTTGCTTCAATCTACATTCAGATTTCATTTTTTAATGGACCTCAGATTCTTTGGCTCTCTAAAAGTGGACCTTCCTAGGAATGTGCTCTGTATACGACTTCCATGTCTAACTATGTTATTAATGACAAGAGTCTGCTCCTTCCAAATTCATTAACCTGTCATCCACCAAAAGTAAAAAGGGAAACAAAGTTCCCTCTAGTCTTGTACTCAGACACTCCCAAAGGAATATAATTAATGGCTATAGCTCTACAGGATTCTCAAGCACCCTGTGTCTTAGCCATCCTCCCTGCTTGGGCACTTGAAGACAGGACTGGCCTAGCCCCAGATGCCTGCAACTGGAATACGTACCGCAGAAATGAAAAGATCTGGGGATTAAGTGATTTGTTTTCTGTCATAACTATCAAATGAAAATAATTAAGACTGAAATTTAGAATAAAAGAAAGTCTGTATGTATGTCAGGATTATTCATTTTAATGAGGTGTATCATGTTCCTTAAGTTCCAGATGGCAATGCGGGTCTTTGCACAATTTGGATTGAACCACTAGAGAAGTCTGAGAAGAATTGCAAAGAATGAAAAGATGGCTTGAACCATGCCCAAAGTAAGCTTCAAGCACTCATCATCTTCCCTTCAACTTGACCCTTCACTCACTTGCTGTGTTGTGTTATTCTCAAATTATTAATTCCTAAACTTATTTTATTTCTTCTGTTGCTTCAGAATAGATTAACTAAAGTTTGGGGAAAACTATGAAGACTTAAACTACTATTAAAAATATTAACTCAGTTGTTTCAGTCATGTCTCTCTTTGTGACCCTTTGTAGAGTTTTCTTGGCAAAGATACTGGAGTGGTTTGCCGTTTCCTTCTTTGGCTCATTTTACAGATGAAGGACCTGAAGCAAATAGGGTTAAGTGACTTGCCCATGATCACACAACTAGCAAGTGTCTAAGATCAGATTTAAGCTCATGTCTTCCTGTCTCTAGGACCAGTACTTATCCATTGCATGACCTAATCGATCAACAATTATTAGCTGTATTAAAATTAATACCTAATGCTTTGGACAAGACCACCAAGTCTCCAAGTTGATTTTGGGAAAGCATCACTTTAGAACCCTTGAAAATGCCTGGAAGAAAGCCTGTAGTGTGTTAGATAGATCTTTTATGTAGAAATTCATTTGAAAAGCATGGCCAAGAATCCTGCAGGAAAAGGAGATTTGAACAGGTCAAGATATAACACTGACAAAAGCAGTATCCACGCGAATGAGATCTTGGGGTAACAGGATCATAGCACAAGATCCAGAAGGGAACTCAGAAGACACCCAATCCAATCTATTTTTACATATGAGAACACTGAGGCCTAGTGAAGTGACTTGTCCAAGGTCACACAAGTAGTCAATGTCAGAAGAAGGATTTGAACTCTATTCTTCTTAATTCATAGCCAACATTCTTTCCATTATTCAAATCTGCTATGACACTTTTTGGGAGATGGGGGAGGGTATAGGGGAGAGTCAGAAATGTGATTTTATTGGCATAGGGAGCACACTAAAGAAAACAGTTGCTCTCCAAGCAGTGTAGACATGGGCCTGCTCTGAAAGCTGTATTCTTAGAGCATTTCCTGGAGTCCATAGTCGGTATATGTCAAAGGCAGGACTAAACTCAGAACTTTTCAACTAAGAGACTAGTCCTAATCCACTCTAATGCCAATGTCTCTTTCTGTAAGGCCGGTGTTGTTGCTGCTGCTGTTGTTTGTTGTTACCATTGCTGAGTCATTTCAGCTGCATCTGACTCTCTATGACTGCATTTGGGGTTTACTTTGCAGAGATACTGGAGTGGTTTGCCATTTTCTTCTCCTGCTCATTTTACAGATGAGAAAACTGAGGTAACTAGGATGAAGTGACTTGCCCAGGGTCACACAGCTAGTCAGTGTCTGAGGCCAGATTTGAACTCAGGAAGATGAGTCTTCTTGTCTCCAGGCCCAGCAGTCTATCCACTGAGCCACCTAGCTCCCCTTACCACATCATACACATGCCAAAAAATGGAACAGAGGAGTATCCCAGATAATCATCATCATGATCATCAAAGCTAATATTGTGTAGAACATACAAGTTTACAAAGTACTTTACAAATATTATCTCATTTGATCCTCATAATAATCTTGGGCAGTAGGTGCTATCATTTTTCCCATTTTATGAATGAGGAAACTGAGGTAGACAGAAGTTAAGTGACTTGTCTAGTACACTGGTAACTTTTTGAGGCTGGATTTTAACTCAGCGCTTAACTCTAAGTCCAGTGCTCTTTGTGCCACCTATGTAGAGCTTTAAGGTTTGCAAAGTAACTTACATGATTTATTTCATTTGGTCCTCACAACAATATTTCAAATATTCACTATTAATTATCTCCATTTTGTAAATAAGGAAATTAAGGATAAAAGAGGTTAAATAATTTGCTCGGTGTTGCTTGAGCCGAGAGAAGGTGAAATGGATTGAATGCTGGGCCTAGAGTTAGGAAGACTTGAATTCAAAGCTGGACTCAGACACTTACAAGCTGTGTGACCCTGGGTAAGTCACTTCATCCTGTTTGCCTCAGTTTCCTCATTTGTAAAATGAGTTGGAGAAGGAAATGGCAAACACTCCAATGTCTTTGTCAAGAAAACCCCCAGTGAGGTCACAAAGAGACACAAACAACTGAACAACAACTGGGTAGCTCAGTCACCAAGTTTTTGAGTTAATCTTTGAACACAGGTCTTTGTAATTCTAAGACCCATGCTTTATTAAATACCCATTATATGTAGGGTAATGTTCAAGGTACTGGGACAGGGGGTGGGGGAAATTCAATAAACTATGTTTCTGACTCATGAAGATTAATTACAGTTAAACAGAAAATTTAAATGAATGGCATGAAGGAGGGGAGGGAGAGTTGTTGAGGACTTTTTGGACCAGATTTGTAACATTTTTGGAAGCAGGAACACTCCAAACAAGGAAATTCCCTCTACCAATGTTCATCAGCACCCACTTTGAAAGTTGCCTGGGGCACCAAGCAATTGTGTGACTTTTCCCTATACCACCCTGGAAGTCACTTAACTACTTGGTGTGTGTGTGTATATGTGTGTATGTATATGTGTATGCATGCATATAGATAGATAGATAGATACATATATATACATATGGGTGCATGTATGTGTATATATGTATTGTGTGTACACATATATGAATACACCCATACACATGCACACACATATGTATGTATCAGTGAAATATGGGCCTTGAAAGCAGATCTTTCTGACATGAGGCCATCTAGAAGGCAAGTAACTTAACCTCCCTGGTCCTCATTTCCCTGCTCTGCACAATGAAAGGGTTGGACTAGATAGCCTTGAGATCACTTTTAGTTCTATATCCATGACTTTATGATCCTACTTCATACATTGATTAAGTACCTAAGAAATAGTGCACATGGTGGTTTGGGGGTGGGGGATACCAGATGTGAGGGGCAGCATGCACTCTTACTCCCTGATAGACTTCTAGCAAGCATCTCTATTCACAAGCCTCCAATGTCCTAGGCACAATTTGCCCCCATGAGATGCTCCAGTGGCTCAGCTTCCTCTCCCAGAGGTCACTTAGTGAGTCTCTACTAGTACACGCCTCCCACCTTCCCACACAAATATACCCCACCCCAACTGAATTTTCCTGAGGCCTAGTTTTCCCTCCCTAGTCAAAGTCTAATAATATTTCTATAACAATAAGCAAAGGGCAAAGTTTTATCATGCTGAAAATTGTACTTCGTTCCTGTTAATGAAAGCAGGTTTCTTGGCAGAAGCTAGATTTGAATTAGGATTTGAGCAATGTTAGATTCATAAATTGGTTATGGAATATGGAATGTGAAATATTCTATTTTTAGGGAACTCTAAGTATGGGGGAAAACTAATATAATCAGGGTACCATTTCTGATCATTGAATGAATATGATGTGAATCTAAACCAGGTAGCTATTCTCTTTAAGGCAGTGCTTCCACGAAGCCAAAACAGTTGCCTAGTCTGTTAATTTCATTGACCAACGAGTCAATGCAAAGTCAGGGGGAAATCGGTGAAATGGACAAAAGCAGTAAAAAAAAGCAATCTTGTAGTTGTATGTAGGCACAGCCAGTATAGACACAGTTTTTATACCTCCTAATGAAATGAAAACATTGATCTCACCATAGAGATAAATGTTATAAAGATGACTATAATAATTTATACATAGATATAATTTTCAATATATGCACAGCGCTCTGCTTTTTTGTCTCTGGATGGTGGTCAAGGGACCAAGGTTTAAGATCCACCTTTTACACTTACATGAGTGTGGCCTTGAACAAAGTCTCTATCTCAGTTACCTCAACTGTAAATTCAAGATCCAGGACTAGATGTCCCCTGAGTTTCCATCCAAGCTCTCCTTGGCTCTATAATTCTATGTTATTATGGAAATGAAAGGTAGACTGACCTCTTGGCGGAGAGAGTTCCGGACCTGGAATCAAGAAGACCTAGAATCCTGCTTTTGATAAATGATAGCTATGTGAATTTGTTCAAGTGAATACTCCCTAAGCATGAGCAACTGATTCACAGATGAGTCATGATTTGCTTTTTAGGATGGAGCTTCCTATCATTAATTTGGTGCAAAAAGAAACCTAAAAAGCCATCTAGTTTAACCTAGACATTGTCACACTGTAGAACCTAAAGTGGAATAGTTTGTCTAAGTTCACATAGGTAGTAAGCATCAGAAGTCAGATTCAAACCTACCTCCTTTTACTACAAAGGCAATGCTCTTTCCATGCAATCACATGAAAACAGATTTAGAGTTGGAAGAGATGTTAGAAATTACCTAGGCCAGGATTTGATGCTTTTTGTTCCATAACCATTCTTTGTCAGCCTAGTGAAGCCTAAGGACCCCTTCTCAGAAATGCACAAAGTAAAATATGTAGAATTACAAAAGAAATCAATTATGTTGAATAATATTTGTCATTTTTTTTGGTTCATAGATCGCGGGTTAAGAGCACCTGTTCTAGCTCAACCTCTTCTTCATTTTACAGATGAGGAAACCGAGGACCTCACATGTTTGAGAATCAACATAGAGGGGATCAAAAGAAGAAAAAATTTTCTTAAGGGAAAGATTAAGACAGACATTTTAATAGAAAAGAGAATAGTTTTTTTAAATGTCAGAAAACATTTTTAAAGTTGTGTCTGTCATATGAGTTGAAATCTTTGAGGAAAGCCTTCCTGTAATCAGAAATATGGGCATAATTTAATGAGTACAAATTACAAAGTCAGGTGAAAGAAGAATGATTTTAATCATGGTGAGGGGATGAGGGACAGAAGTGACTGCATTTCTATGATTATTGGCTTTTGTGCTTCCTTTCTCAGTACTCTGAAAGCCAGCATCATAGGTTCATAACTCTAGAGCTTTAAAGGGGCCTCAGAGATCATTTATTCCAACTCTTTTATTTTCTACATGACAAAACTGAAGCCAAGATGGGTTAACTGAAGGTTACACATCAGAGGTGGGATCTGAACTGGAGTCCATTGATTTCATTGCCGGTATTCTTTCCTTTGTACCAATCAACCTCCTGACTTTCAAAGTGCGCACACAAACTCCAAGTCTATAAACATTTTTTTTTCACCAGTTCTTGACAAGCTTTGGAGGATGAAGATGGAAGGGAGTGAAACGCAATCTTCAACGAATACACTCTGGCTAGGAATGAAGATTCTGTGTGTGTGTGTGTGTGTGTGTGTGTGTGTGTGTGTGTTGTGTTGTGTCACTTTGAAGTTTAAAGGACAGATGTAGCTATGGTTTACCTCCCAGTATCCTTCTTCTCAATATTTCGTTGGCTGTGGGGTCCACATGAAAAGAGTACCATGATGGAGGCAATTTGTCCATGACTGAACTCTATTTTGAATGCTAGACGGCTGCATGTTGAGTGCAGTATTTCCTCAAGAATGATGATCTCATTAAAATATCTCCTGCACAAGCTTTTCAAATCTGCAGCAGCTTCCCCCTACCACCACCGCCCCGCCTCACCTTCAATTGCAGAAGAGAGGAATTGTGCATTCCTTTGAGAACTATAGGAAGAGACTCTGATCATCTCCCAAGGGATCTGCTGAGCCACTAAGTACCAAGACAATGACACTTTTTAATGTCCCGCAAAGAGGTGATCCATCAAGGCGTCCTAGCAGGACTAAGAAACTCAATGCTATTTGACTTAAGCAGCTGAAGGGGTTTATGGAATCCTTATGGTAGGGTTTTCAGTCTTTAGAGGGAAGCCACATGTGACTGCTGAAAACCAGGAGAATATCAGCCCAATAATCCTCCTCATCAGTTTTTTTTTTCAAGAAATACAAAGGCGACTTAAAGGAAGGATTTGGAGAATGAGGGTGGTTCTACTAACATGTGGTTGTCGAATGCCTTAAGCACTAAACTTGACAGTAGTAATACTGTGAAATTTATTTGTGTGGGGCAATGGACTGCAGAAAAGCTGGAAGGTCTGATAGAAGAAGAAAAGCGTCTAAGTTAAAGTGGGGGAAGCAGTGTTGCTTATTTTTCAAAAAAGCAAAAATTCACTGTCAGCCAGTGACTCCCAAGGCAGATGGCACAAGGAGGAAGGCAGGTGATTTTCATTTACCATTGAGCAAAATACAGGAAATATTGGACAATGACAATAAGCCTGTCTTGCTTTGAAGGAATAATTTTGTTTCTAATTATAGAAGAATCCTCACTCCTAATTCCTACCTCCAATCTTTAAGAAGAGAAAATAAAGACACCCATAAGAAATGATCTGGAAGAAAAATAAAAGACTGAAAAAAAGCACAGAGATCATGGCTCTAGACATTAGTAATTTGAAAGGGACAATAGGCATATTTATAGGCATATTGATAGAAAACTAAGTTTATTTACTCATGGTATAAGTGAGCTTTCTTTGCTTCCTGCTGTAGTTTGAATTGGTCTAAAAGTGTGACAGAATGATGACTCTACATTAGGAAATCATGGGGAGATACTGGGTTTAAGCACTCACTTTTTTGATAAATGGGGATAAAGTGTTAAGGTCCATAGAGAATCAAGTGGCCATCCATCACTCTGCATTTGATTAACCTGCTTCATCCTTTAAACACTAAGCTGCCTGAACTACATCCTTCCTCTCTGAAGTATGGAGAGAAAATCTTATTTCATAAGATGGCTGATACTATAGCTTAAATGGAATGTTTTTGTAGATTCCCAAGTTGTCATGTTTCATCTTTCAGAGATCAATAAAATGACCTCCAAATATAGTCACAAAATAATCAAGCATTAACAAAATCAACTGAGCCCCTTTGAATTCACCAGCTTTTTTTTAAAAAAAAAAGTATTAGCTAGCTCTCTCTCTCTCTCTCTCTCTCTCTCTCTCTCTCTCTCTCTCTCTCTCCCCTCCCCAAATGATGAGGGTACCACCAAATCTAAAGCTCTCTAAGTAATATATTCATGTTTTATCAACTTCCTGGTAATTGTACCAATAAGAAACTATTCAATTGGGTTTCCCTTTTTTGGAAATTCTATAATTTCTTCCCATTTTCTCCAAATTCCCTTTCAATGGGTCAGTCCTTTGCTATGCTTCTTGTAATAAGTGGCCTTTCTCTATTTTTGTTTTTCCCCTTTCCCATGTTTTCAAAGATCAATAGAAATTAAGAACTAGAAGCAACATTAGAAATCATTTATACTGCCCAATGCATTTGACAGATGAGGAAACTGAGACTGAGAGATAAAGATAGTCAATAACAGAACTGGGATTGGACTGAAATATCTATCTGCAACCCCCTTCCATCAATCAAATTAGGCAGATAATCAAGATATAAAGATGATGGTTTTATATTGATGGGCTGTTTTTCCCCATAAAATAAGGGACTTTGTGAAAGTGAACAGATTTTAATTGTTTCATTAGGACATCACAATGTGGCATTGCATTAGTTGCTTCTCTGTTGATTTGTTACCTTTTAAGTGCATCATTAAAAAGATTAAAAAGAACATTGGATAGTTATTTTTTTACAGGGATGAGGAGTCAACCTGCGATTTCTTTGGTATCAGAAACTCCCAGGTGTAGAAGTGCATTCTACCAGTATGGTTCAGCACTTTTTCTGTAATTCTTAGACAGGAAGCTACGGAGAGCCCTGAAGATTTAAATAATTTACTCATATGGGTTAGAGGTGGGACTTGAATCCAGATTTTCTTGGCTCTGAGACTAGCTCTCTATCCAATATGCCATGATATTTACTAATATTTATTCAGCTACATTTGTTTGTATTTGTTATAGAATACACTAATTCATAATTAATAAATTAAGCAATCCAAAGCAATTCTTAATTAATCAATCAGCAAAAAGATTTGTGTAGAAATGAATGAAGGGGTATAAGAATCTTGGTTAACAATTGCTTTAGGAATTGTCTTTAAATAAAATGGAAATTTACATGCTGTATATTTGGCAAGTTCAGATACTATTCACCCTAAGTTTAAATTCAAAAGTCATCATCATAGGATCATAGATTTAGAGTTAGAAAGAATTTTAAGGGTCACCTAGTCAAACCTACTCATTTTTGATATATGAGAAGGGAGGCCTAAAACTCGAAGTAAATGTGCCAAGGGTCACAAAGGTAAAAAGGAGAAGAACCAGAATTCAAACCTTAGTCTTCCTTTCTTCCTTTTTCCTTCTTCCCTCCCTTCTTTCCTCCTTCCTCCTCTCTGTTTCTTCCTCCCTCTCTCCCTTCATCCCTTTCTTCCTTCACTTCAAGAAGACATGAAGTGACTTGCTTAGAGTACACAGGAAATTCCAGTTGGAGCTTGGATCAGGGCCCAGTTTTCTTGGTGTCTTGCACTCTTCGACTGCCTTACATTCTTCAAGAAGTAGTTGACTGGGTTTACTCTCTTAGGGAGTCCTGCCTTAGAGGAGATAATCTAATACAATTCCCTTGAGCAAAAATCTATTGTTTGCCATGTGCCAGCCACTGAGGATATAAACAACGATCTCCCTCCCTTCCTTCCTCTTCCCCTTCCTTTTTTCCTCCTTCATTCCCTTCCCTTTCCTCTTCCTTTCCTTCCTCCTTCCTTCCAACCCTTACTTCCTGTTCTTTTTCTTCCTTCCTTCCTTCCATCTTTTCTTTCTTTCCTTCTTTCTTTCTTTCCTTCTTTCCTTCTTTCTTTCTTTCTTCCTTTCTTCCTTTCTTTTGTTCTTTCTTTCTTTCTTTTTCTTCCTCTTTTCTTTCTTTCTGTATTTCATGCTTTCTTCTTTCCTTCCTTTTCTTTTTCTTCTTTCTTTCTCTTCTTTCTTTCAACTTTATGCTTACCCTGAACCTCTCCCTTCTAACCACTCCCCCAATTAGAGAAAAAGAAAAAAAACATAACCCTTGAAGCAAATTATACACAGTCAAGCAAAACAATTTTTTTAATTAATTTATGTACTTTTAGTTTTCAACATTTATACAAGATTTTGAGTTCCAAATTTTCTCCCCATCTCTCCCCTCCCCCCACCCCAAGATGGCATGCAATCTCATTACCCCTTCCCTGAGTCTGCCCTCCCTTCTATCACCCCCCCCATCCCCTTCCCTCTTACTTTCTTGTAGGGCAAGATAGATTTCTATACCACATTGCCTGCATATCTTATTTCCCAGTCGCATGTAAAAACAATTTTTAAAGTTTGTTTTTAAAACATTGAGTACCAAATTCTCTCCCTTCTTCCCTCCCCACCCACCCTCATTGAGAAGGCAAGCAATTCAATATAGGTCATACATGTGTAGCTATGCAAAACACTTCCATAATAGTCATGTTGTTAAAGACTAGCTATATTTCCCTCCATCCTCTCCTGCCCCATTTATTCTATTTTCCCCTTTGACCCTCTTTCAGCTAACAGGCTCAGAGCCAGAAGGCATCACAACAGGACTCATTGCCTAATTAGCTTATTAACAAAAGGTGTGCAAGTCTTCCTACAAGCATGTAAGCTTCCCTTAATGGGCTCCACATGAGGCCTATTGATAGGCAGGGATGATCTTATTCCCCATTAACCTTACAATTAGCCATTCGAAAATTTACCAGTCTTATGGAATTAAAAAAGGGGGCATTATAAAGTTGGTTACCCCTGAAGAAATAGAATCTTGAATAATTACAGGGAAAAGGAACTTCAGGGTATATGGTGTTATGAGCTCCATTCTATCTTTTAAAATATTCATCTATAAGGAATTCAACTTGCTAACTATTTGTTCAGTGTATCTCTTACAGGGAAAAAATGATGAGGAGATTGTAGGAGCTTGTTACTTCATAGAGGGAGAGGCCAAAATGAGCAAATGGTTATGTGTTAGTAGACATTATTTGGAATCAAAATATAGATGACTAATTAAAGGAAATATTTTTAAATATAAACTAATTCTAATGTTATATTTTGCATGGAATGGAATGAAATAAGGAGTTAATGTTACACTTTTTATTTTGCTCTGCATACTATAAAAATCAATGCACCACAACCTGGAGAAGTAAAATATAGTATTCTTTATGTTCCCTATGGACTCCAGTACAATTCCAGGCAAGTATGATTGATCAGATGCTATCATTCATATAATGTTACACAAAGAAGATGAAATCCCTAAATATTCTCTCTCCTACATGTCTTCTGTCTACCAGCACTAGTGATGGCCCAGCCCTCCCCTAATCTTTGTATTTTGTTTCCTAGGAACATTTTATCAAACTGCTTTGCTACCAAAATTCACCAGCCTCATTTGGAAATAAATTTTAAGATTTCAAAGGATGAGAGGGTTCTACTTATCTAGAACTATGTAAGTTGTGCCAACTAGAGGCTAATTAAATGAGAATTCACTTGAACAAATGTTAGTAGATATATGACAGTGACCTTGACACAGTATATAGCCTTACATTAACTGAAGCAAAATAAAGTAAACAGAGTCAAGAAAAGCATATACCCAATAACTACAACAAGGTAAATGGAAAGAACAATCACAACTACACATTTTTTTTACAATTAATGTTATTGAAATTACTAAGAACAAGAGTGATCCCAAAAAGATATGAGAAAAGAACAGAGACCTCCATCTACTCCTTTGAAGATACAGGGGAGTAACAGATGGATGCGTGTGAACATGTGAAACATTGCAGATAATATAACTGGGCTTTTCTATGTGCCAATTGGTTTTGCTGAATTTTTTCCTTTCTTCATTTTTTCATTTGATTTTTTTTTATCCTTTGTTATAAAAGATGGCACCTGGTAGAGGAAGTAGAGAGATATAAAAAGAAATCTCAGTGATGTAAAAAAGATATCAACAAAAACATGTTAAAATATTTGTAAGACAAATTGTGGTATATGAATGTAATGGAATGCTACTGTGCTATAAGAAATGAGGAGCAGACAGACTTCATTACACCCTTTAAAGACTTATATGAAATGATGCTGAATGAGGGGAGCAGAACCAGGAGATCATTATACAAAATTACAGACATACAACATCTGTAAGGACTGACTTTGATAGACGTGGCTCCTCTCATCCATGCAAGGTTCAAAGACAGCTCCAAAAGTCTCATGATGGAAAAAGCTATGCAGATCCAGAGAAAGTATTACGGAGTCTGAATGCAGACTGAGGCAAACTATTTGCTCTCTTTTTTTTCGTCTTTTTTGGTTTCATTTCTCCTTTCTCATGATTCATTCCATTGGTTATAATTCTTCTTTACAAATGGACTACTATGTAAATAAGTTTAATGTGAAGGTATATGTAGAACCTACATTGTATTACAAGCCATGTTGGGGGGAAAGGGGAAAGAGAGAGAGGGAGAGAAAATTTGGAACCCAAAAAATTGTGGAACTGAGTGTTGTGAACTAAAAATGAAAAATAAATTTATTTAAATATATATGTATTTGTAAGACATAGGAAAATCTATCAACTGCTCTCTGCATGTGAAGCACAAAATTCACATTTTATTAAATAATGACCCCTTTGGCAAGAAAATCTATCTGGCTATGTTTAAAAACAAGAGATGTTAAAATTCAGAAATCCTACTGAAATGTTGCTACTGGAAAGTTTATTTAAACACAGTATTATAAGCTAAAATAGAAGAATTACTAAAATTCATATAAGAAGAAATGCTAATTATTAGATATAAGAAAAGACACTCTAAAATGTGTTCTTATTATTGACATATTAATTCATCCAATTAAATTACAGAACAGGTGTGGATTTACCTTGTTAAAAGGAGTTTTCTTATTGGGAATTTGCTACACCAATAAAACCTGGTCCCTCTTAAAAATCATTCAATAAATAATTAATATGTCTTCTATTTTCAAATCATTAAGCTAGATTTAGATGGGGGAGAGACCCCAAAATAAATAAAACACAGTCCCTGCTGTCCAGAATCATGTAATCTAGCATGTGATTAAACACTATGCACAAATAATTAACACAAACAGAACAGTCCAAGTGAATAGTAGGGATAAGAATAAAATCTCACTGAAGCTTGTAGGAAGGGAGTTCTGCTTAGCTTCTACGGAAGTAGTGGTTAACATAGGGGTGGGGATAGCAAAAAAAAAAAATTCCATGAATAACGTTTTCCATAAAAGGACCAAAGCAGGAAGCATAGGGTATGTCTGAAGGAAGGCTAGCAACCTAGAATATGACTCAGCGTAATGGGCAATAAAACTGTAGGCAATTGAGAAATTTTGGTAAGCAACAGGGAGTCAGTAGAAGTTTTGGAGTACTGAGATGATATGATCAGAACTCTGCATTATAGATTAGTCTGACAGTGATACCTAGGTTAGACTGATGGACAGAGATACTAGTCATAAAAATGGGAGGTGAGGACTGTCCTCAATGTGTACTATGGAGTGGGGCTTTAGAAATCAGGGAAATAAAAATATCCACTGATCAGCACATCAAGGAATGCCTAGTTCAAGGAGCAAGGCTTCTGAGAAAGAAACTTTTAACTATCTCACTGAAAGAGCATTGTTATGACAGTAACAGGGAGGAAAGTGAAAATGGATGCAGTATAAACAGGTGATAAAGAAATGGAAGTAATGATCGTAAACAACTTTTTCAAAAAGTTTCAGTAAAAGAGAGAAGCAAATGAATCATAATCAAGAGGAGCTGTGTGTTTGTTTTTAAGTACAGTAAGGAAGATACAGGTGTAGCTAGTTAGTTCAGTGGATAGGATGATCTCCCTGGAGTCAGGAGGACCTGATTTAAATCTGGCTTCACACTAGCTGTGTGACCCTGGGCAAGTCACTTAACCCTATTTGTCTCAGCTTCCTCATCCGTCAAATGTGCTGGAGAAGGATAGGACAAACCACTTCGGTATCTTTTCCAAGAAAACTCCAAAACTCCAGGTTGGAGAGGTTTAAGTGAAAGGAAAAAAGTCTGGAACATTAATTTGGAGGAGGGGAAGATAGTCATTAAGAAACAAGAGAGTGGATGGGAAAAGCAGTGTAATAAGTAATAATAGCTTATATTTATATGGTGCTTTAATGTTTGCAAACAACTTTGGAATTTATTATTCGTCCCGTATTAGGAAAATCATAAGCATGAAAAAAATCACATGATTGTATTGATAGGTGTAGAAGAAACTTTTGACAAAAGACAAAACTAATTTATGTTAAAAGAAAAAGCACTGGACAACAAGGAGTAGATTGTTCTTTAATAACATAAGTTGTAACTATCTAAAACCAAGAGCTACCATTACATATAATTGCGATAAACTGGAGTCCATTCCAATACTACCAGAGTAATATAAGGACATAGCTCAACTTCTCACCATTATTATTTAGTATAGCACTGAAAATCCTACCTATAGCAATATAGTAAGAAAAAAACACTGAAAGAATGATCAAAGACAAAGTGGAAATGAAACTCTCACTGATGTAGATAACATCGTGGTTTACTTAGAGAAACATTAAGTCAACTAAATAATTATTTGAAAATAACTTCAGCAAAGTTCCAGGATATAAAATAAATCTCCTCATCTACTTTGATGACAAGCATTTCTGTATATTATTAACAAGTTCTAGCAGAAAGGTAAATAATGCAATTCAGAATTTGCTTTATCTGCAAACCGAGACAAAGAAGAAGTAAGGACTTAACGAATGTTTATTGATTTATCAGTTGATAAAGGGAGCCAGGTGGCATAGAGGATAGAGTGTTAGAAATGAAGTCAAGGAGACCTGAGTTCAAACCTGGCCTCAACACTTACTTGCTGTGTGGCTTTGGGCAAATCATGTAACCTCTGCCTACTTCAGTTTCCTTACATATAAAATTGAGATCAAATAGCACTTACTTTCCAGGGTTATTGTGAAGGTCAAATAAGATTGCATATGTAAAACAGTGCATAAATTTTAAAGCCCTATATAGAAGCTCCTCCTACTCCTCGTCATGACTTTGTGCAACTCTCTCACTTAAATCCAATTCATGTGCAAGTCAAGATGTCACCCCATGACGTCTTTGATCCTCTTCAAAAAAAAATGGAGGACAAACAATAAAAATAGCCTGGCATTGACTCAGATTTCTATTAAATTCTATTTATTCAGAATTTTCTATTCAAACGATTTCACCCCCCAGGGCCTCTAATTCATCATCAAAGTATCTGTAATTGCTAGGGCACCAATTATCAGCATTAATCCTCAGTGGTTCCAAGCATTTTTATTCTGGATTGTTGGATCTTGCTTGGTCCTTGTAGAAAATTTTATTGCTTCAGTAGAATTCCGTGATTATCATTTTATCAAACATGTATTTGTCAGTTATCCTTTATGTTCCAAATATTTTGCCAGGCACTGGAGATACAAAGACAAATAGAAAATTGTCTGCACCTCGAAAGGCTTGCTTTCTTTTAGGGTGATTTACACGTTCTTTACAAATGTTTGTTGAATTGAATTTATTTTGTTGTTCTTGTTGTTAATGAGAATCAAAGAGGCGACCTAGTGGTTAGCCATACTCAAAACAAAGAAGCTGTTAGCCATTTAGGAAAGACAAATAAAGGCCAATAAGCCTGTGTGTGTATGTGTACGTATATGTGTGTGTGTGTGTGTGTGTGTGTGTGTGTGTGTGTATATGTATATATATATATATATATATATATATACAGAGAGAGAGAGAGAGAGAGAGAGAGAGAGAGAGAGAGAGAGAAAGAGTAAATATCTACATGAATAAATCTGGTTCTTTTTAAAATAATGTTGTCCAAAATGCAAATTTTAACATCATTTAAATCCTCTGACCTGGCAAATTTGATATCTGAGAAGAGTAATTAGAATAACATCTTTGAAGAGAATTCGATCCCTCCATCGGTTTAATTTTAGGGGGCAGGAGGGAATGTCACAACTTTGTTTGCTTCAGTTTTCTCGTATGTAAAATGAGGTGGAGAAGGAAATGACACTCTCCAGTATCTGCCAAGAAAACCCTGAATGGGGTCATGAAGAGTCAGACACAGCTGAAACAACTGAACAACAACCTCATTCATTGATTGCCCAAAGTCACACAGGTAGCTAGTGATAGAGCTGGGATTTGAACCCAGTCCTCCTAAATCCAAATCCAGTATTCTTTCTCCTGCCACAATATCCATTACCTCCCTAACATTCCATGATTCTAATACAGCTGCTGATCACTACAAATTATATAGCAAATGCATCTGAATACATGGCACCAGTTATGGTACTTTTTATCCCTGAATACATGTCTATTTGATCCTCTACTAAAGGCTCTCTTCTCTTTGGAAGGCCAGTTGATGTTGACATTTCCTGACTCTTACGCTACCTCCACCCTAGGCTAACTCAAAAAATTGACTCAAAATAAACTCCTCACCATCCAAACTCTACTTTTCAGTATTATTTAATCAATCAATCAATCAATAAGGATTTATTTTAATTTTTCCTTTTTCATGGTTTCTCCCATTCATTATAATTCTTCTATACAACATGACTAATGTGAAAATATGTTCAATAAGAATGTATATGTAGAACCTATATCAGATTACAGGCCATCTTGGGGAGAGATGGGGCAGGGAGGAAGAAAAAATTTAAAACTTATGGAAGTGAATGTTGAAAATTAAAAATAAATAACAACCAATAAAAAACACCAAAAAAACCGAAGTTACTTTTACCATCTAAGCAGTAATTTATAGGCTCATAGTATGTGTTTGAATGAAGTAGGTGTGACATAAATTTACTAAAGATAGAGGAAGTATCAGAGTAGAGAAAACACTTAGGATTCTATTTCTGGTCCCCAGAAGTTAAGTGACTTGCCAAGGGTCACCCAGTCAAATAACAAGATTTGAACCCTGGAATTCTGAATTGTAATCTAGTGCTATATCCAATCCACCACACCAAGTCATGAGGGCTATTTGGCAGAATTGCTACCAGGTATTCCTAGAGACACAGGGCATACACATTCCCAACAGATCATTAATACTTCACAGTGTGGTGGCCTATCATTCAGAAAGTGTGGGGTACCAGCAGTGCAGCTGGAGCTGTAAGCATTATCAGGTAAAAGTGAGGTTTCCTGGGGCTGCAATAAGCAAAGCCCCATTACAACTCCTGGTATTAATCATAATAAGTGTTTTATCTTCCCCTGTCATGTTTAGTTTCTGCATGCAATTTACCTCTCCAGCAAGTTGTTCACAAAATCAGCTAGCCTTATCTCTTAACTTATAATCTTCAAGTACTTAAATGTATTTCCCCCAAAGTTCCCACAGTTAACAGAACAAGGGCCAACATAAGTGCTATTTAAAGACATTGCTGCACACCCTGTTATAAAAGGCAGGGCTGCTGCCATGGACCCCTCCTATCATCTGCTGAAAAGCTTGCCCAGCCTCACTGCTTCTTTTCCTAATCACATTTGGATGTGAGACTTCCAATATTTCTGATGGGGTTTCCAAACACATATTTGCAAAATGCCTTTAATTCATTCTTTATCTGGGGCCAAATGAATGAAATTGGGCCATAGTTATCCTACCCATGACCTCTGTTCACTTTACATCTACCAGGCTCTTTCTGTCAATTGATCCGTCAGTCACTCCGTAAGTAGATCTTGAGAGCCCATGGTAATGGGAGCTAAATATCTAAAGTGCCATATGGAAGCTATATGTGGGAACTACAAAAACAACAACCAAAGTTGGGCTGCCTGCTAAAAAAAAAGGGAAAAAGAGAGAGAAAACTGGTATCATCCTACAGATTCAAGTAGTGGTTTGTATTGAGTAAAGATGCCAAAATGATATGGAGATATGGGTCAGAGATTAGGCAGCTCATAATACTCCACTTTCCATGACCCTATCTTACTGTATTCCTCTTATGATCTATTGATAATCCTTTATAATTAAGCTGCCAGGATAATATTAGAATGTAATCCAGATGAACACCAATCACAGGATATATCAAAGGCTGAAGTAGTAAGCACTTCTAGCCATGCGTGACAATTACTAGGCAGTTTTAATTTCACATTTCTAAATGGTTTGCCCCAAGATCTGAGGACAAATTATGTTTCATTTCTCTCCATAAATGCAGTAAAAATTGGTCTTATTCAAGTTGAAATTGTTAAAAATCTACCTAAGATGTCGGAGCTTTAAATTTACATTTCTTTTTCTTTTGGAGCTGAAAACCTTTACAACATCCCCAGAGAAATGAGGTCAGCTGCCAAAGAGCTTTCTGAACATTTTCACAAAATGTTTGTGGCAAAGAAGCCTGGTTGTTCCAGGCAAGGAGACCCAAGTTCATACACATGGCAAATGACTTTCACAGGGCAATAGGAAAAAGGATCTCAAATTTGACACTCTATGTTCCATGGCTTAAGCAATTTTCATGCATTGCCCACAATAATTGGGGGAATCTAAATTTCTCTTATTCTCTCATTTCGATTCCTTGTCTTTGCCACCAGATGCAAAATTTAGTGCTTGTGAATTACTTCTAATATTTTTTCAGAGAAAGTTGTGTACCTCTCCCGTGCCCCCCCACCCGCCACCCACACCAGTTATAAATTAAAGTATCTCTTTACTTGGCAGGTGGAACTAGTAGCTGAAAATGGTGATGAAATAAATAATGTTTCTTGGCTGTCCCACAACAGAAGCTGAGTCTAAGGCTGGATTTAATCGAGCACATCAGAATGGGACATATCCAACCAAATTGGCCTATCCAGTTTTTGAGACAAGAATCTGAGATTGTGGACAATATTGGTCTACCAATTTGTGAGACTGCCATGATGAACCCTAATGAACTGAATCAAGTGAAACTCAAGCAATTCTACTTCTCCCTCTCCTCTACAGGCCCAGGAGTAGTTTTATTTATGTTTAAAATACTAAAAAATGGATATGACTTCAGTAAAGGGGGGAAGAAATAGCATTTTAAATCAGGAGAGATGTGTGCTCAGCTTCACAATACTATTTTAGCAGCTTTGATCTAGTTTTCCAGAGCTATAAATAGTTAATTTGGCATCCCAGGAAAATTCTCACGAGTAAGCACTAGAACAGGGGCTGTCTGCCCTAGACCATTGGAAGAAAGGAGTGGAAGAGTTGAAGTGTATAGTGAATGGGCAAGAGAGATTGTAGAAAAGGGATGGTTGCTTTAAATCAGCCCTTTATAACATAGGGCTAGGGTCTAGAGGACCACTCTAGAGAACTTCTTCCACCTGCCAAATCACTCAACCATAGGCTCTTAAGCAATATCAGTACAGACCACAATAGTTGTCTAACTTTTAACAGGGAAAGAATGAATGAATGGATGAATGAATGAAAGAGCAAATGGATGAATGAGTGAATAGATGAATGAATGAATGATTGAGTGAGTGAATGAATGAATGAAAAAGCATTCAGTTAGCACTTACAGTGTGTCAGGCACTGTTCTGAGCACTGAGGATACAAGTATAAAGGAAAAGATAAACAATGCTCTCAAGCAGCTACAGTAAGACAACAGATATATAGGTACATATATACACATATATACACACTATATATATTATATATATATATGTGTGTGTGTGTATATATATATATATATATATATATATATATATATATAAAAGGGAGCCATGATCAGTGTTTTTTGGACCAATTTGTTCAAAACATGGTTAGTCAGAGCCATTGGACAGCAGATTGACATGACCTTTCTAGGAAAGATTGGTTGAATGATTTCATTACCTCTCCCAGAGCTAGATATGCAAAGGAGTGGGGTGGGGTGGATACATGGGTGATAATTTGACATGAAGATGACTGGAAAGTAGCAGGGTCTTTGGCCTGGGTTAAGCAAGCTATAGTGAATTATCACCAGTCAGAGTAGGACCTCCAGGCAGGAGCTAGAGAGCCAAGTTGGAGACAGGAAGAATGGCATCAAGATAGAGAGACATTGTGCCCCATGCCTGGAATGCGTTCCCTCTTCCACTCAACCTCTTATTATCACTGTCTTCCTTCAAGACTCAATTTAAAAGCCAGGTGACCTTTCCCAGTGTATCTTCCCAACCATCCCCAGCTGCTAGTGAATGCCTTCTAGGGTTATTTGGTATCTGTACTGTTTTTATCCTACAATGTGTGTAAGAGATAGATGAATATGAAGATATAGCCCATGTGCCAGTATCTAGTGCAGAGTATAAAATAGAGAAATTATCCAAAAATCTTCCTTCATATTAAGTCACCATATATCTTGATAGATTTTGACTCCAGTGTAAAGATAGGGATTTTGAAGGAAGATGAGAGCTGCTGGAAATTACGGTTTGTAATCAAAGAATTAAAGGTACCAAAAACTTGAATACTGTGCAGAAGCCTCCTACTTGTGCATCATCAAAGATATTTCCTTCAAGAAAAGTCAGAAGTTGTTTAACATAGTGAACACTGAATCACACACACACACACACACACACGTACACACACACACACATCCATACACATACAGTTCCATACACACAGACATAATCACACAGAAAAATATCCTTGATGGAAACATGAAAAGGGAACAAGTAGGCTTGTGTATGATTTCCTAAAAGAAATCACAGCTTCAGAATGACTACATTGATTGAGTGGCAGAGGAAGTAGACTTTACTTGCTTTGATAGCATATATATTGTACAAAGAGTCAAGATTATAACCAAAAAAGTATGCCTTTAAGACCTGAAAGATATTTCAGAAATCATCTAAATTGAACTCCTCATTTACAGATGATGAAATTGAGACTCAGATGATTTACCCAATGCATAGCTCAAATTTGGACTCAACTTCTCTGACTCTAAAATCAGGATTCTTTAAACCATTTTGTCCATTTCCCCTCATTTGACTTACTAAAATAAAATTCAACTTTAAAGGGTGTCTTGAAATAGGGCAACTGCTATTTTTAAATTAAAATTATATTAGATTCTATGACAGATGTGTGTATAGACATAATTTTCTTTAAAAAGCCATTTAGTATGAACATTAAATATGTCACAAAATGGAAGAGAACTGACAACTAAAAGTAGTGTCATGGTGGATATCTTGTGCAAAGTTCAAACAGAAAAATATTTTCCTACTTATGGTGAGATTCTCAAGATATTCCTATTCACAGGTGACATATTTGATGATTATATCAAAATCTAGAATACTACGTGTCCTTCTCAAGGACATTCACTACAATACACATAAGATTGGCATTACCATACACTACAAAAACAAAGTGGATGAGAAACATATATTGACATATAGTTGGATGGGAAACCCATTTCATTATTGCATCAATACCTATGTCATGGACAGGAATTATAAATAGATGATAAACTGATTCCAGAATTAAACAAAGGGATATGATTGAAATGTATTTTGGAAATTGTATAACCCTTTCAAGTTTTCCAAACTGTTTAATTCTGTAAAAGCTTACCATTCTTACATTAGTAAAAAACTTAATAAGGCCACATGATTCTGAATAAAAATGCTGAATAAAATATGATGCATGTATTATACTGTAATCTCTATTAATATTTTTCCTAACAACTATCATGTATATAATGGAGCTTTGGAGCTTGCACAGAAAATGGAGGTACCCAAGTGGGAGACCTGCTTCTACAAGAACATTATGTGCCCCACAGGGATGAGAGGAGCCTCTTTCTGTTGGCTTTAAATCTGGTACAAACTCCTTCCAGTTATGTAATAGGGGAATGCAAAATGTTTTATCCCAGAAGCAAGTCCTTGGCATCTCTCATCAGGGTACTTCCATCTTAGGTGATTTGAGTATGTACCTAAGCTTTGTTGCATATATCCCCCCGCCATGTGGTAGGGGAATGCAGAATGCCTTATCCCAGAAGCAAGCATCTCTCATTTTGGTACTTCCAATGCTGTTTAGCATGAAGAAACTGAGGCTTACAGGTGAAGTAACTTGGCCACTGTTAGCCAGCTTGCAAATGGCAGAAACAGTATTTGACAGCAAGTCTCCAAACTCCAAATCCAGCACACTACACCATACCATGTTACTATAAACATAGAAGTTCCAGAGTTGTTGGTGATCCAAAAGTTATGTTAGAATTAAGTAGGCTTTAGCATACTGTTTGTTTTAAAACTTTTATTTTCTTTTACATTTTTCAAGCAAAACTATTTTCTTAAATTAATCTTTTCTTCCCATTTGCCTCACATCCATGGGGGAAAAATCCCTCAGTATATATCTACACAGTCTGGCTATACAGATTCCTGCATTAAACATACGAGGAAATACATGTCTCTTTCTCCATTTTAAGTTCAT
Source organism: Trichosurus vulpecula (assembly GCF_011100635.1). Classification (NCBI taxonomy): domain Eukaryota; kingdom Metazoa; phylum Chordata; class Mammalia; order Diprotodontia; family Phalangeridae; genus Trichosurus; species Trichosurus vulpecula. The sequence continues at coordinate 44,841,992 of NC_050578.1, read as the reverse complement.
CACCTCTCTACTAGGAGGTGAGAGGTATATTTTATCTCCATTTTTTGAACTCATAATTTATCATTGTGTTTAGCAGAATTCTGAATTCTTTCCAAGTTGCTTTTCTTTATTGTGTTTGTATCATTTTATAAAGTTTTCTCCTCACTTCACCCTTCAAGAGTTAATAAAGATCCTCCCACTTTCCTCTGAAATGGTACAATGTACCATTTTTATGGCCCTATAATATAGCATTACATTTACATACCATGATTGGTTTAGCCGTTCCCCAACATGATACCCTTTTAGTTTCCAATTTCAGGCTATTATAAAGAGTTGTTATAATTTTTTTTTAAATCTTTTTTCCTCTTTCTTGGATTTCTTTGGAGCATATACCTAGTAGTAGTTTAGCAGGATGAAAGGGTGTGTGTCACAGTTTGTTAACTTTCTCGGTCTAGCCCTAGATTGCTTTCCAGAGTGACTAGACCAATTCATAACACCACCAACAGTGCATCCAATATTAGTCATTTTCCTCTTAACATTTCTGCTAATCTAATATATAAGCATATATTGAGGCAGATTGTCAATGGTCTTTTATTTTTCATTTCTTAGTTATTTAGAATATTTTTATATCATTGCTCTTAGTTTGAGATTTCTTCACTAAAATACTGCCTATTCATATCTTTTGACCATTTACCTATTAAAATGGTTCTTAGGATTATAAATGTGATTCAGTCTTTATGAATCAGAAACTCATCCAAACATTTTTCCAAGTTGACTTGTTTGTATGAAAGCTTTTAAATTTTATGTAATGAAAACTAGGCATTTTGTTTTCAGCAATCCTCTCTATTCCTTGTTGTCTTATAATCATCCTCAATCCAGATATCCAAAAGGTAATTTCTTCTTTACTCCTCTTATTTATTTATAAAGTGACATTTTATCTAGGTTGACTGCAACATATTCTCAAAGTTTACTTTTTCATAAGAAGTGTTAGATTGAAACGTGTATTCTCTGAACTGGAAGTAGTCAGGTGTGACTGTGGATGAGTCACTCAACTTCTGTTTGCCTCATTTTGCTTAACTATAAAATAGGGCTAACAATGATACCAACCCCCCAGGATTGTTGTAAGTATCAAATGAGATAATGTTTGCAAAAAGCACTTACATATGAATACTACCATGCTGCAAGAAAGAATGAGCCGATTGATTTTAGAAAACGTGGAAACACATGCATGAAATAATTAAGAGAGAAGTGAGCAGAACCAAGGGAACCTTGTATACAGTAACAACAATATTGTTCAAAGAATAACTCTGAATGACTAAATAATTCTGAGTATTATAAACATTCAAACCAACTACAAAGGACCTATGAAGGGGGATGCTATTGACCTCCAGAAAGAACTGATGAATACATGTGTGTATAGTATGGTTGTGTGTGTGTGTGTGTGTGTGTGTGTGTGTGTGTATGTGAAATAGTGGCTTTCTCGAAGTGCTGGGTAAAGAAAGAGGGAGACAGTTCTAAACTTAAAATGTAATCAAAGAAATAAATTTTATTTTAAAAAGGAATTAATTATTCCCTGCAGCTTTGTAGCTTTATAGGATACACAAGGTGAAGCAAAATAAGAATAAGGTAATTTTGTCTCCTCTCCATCACATTATCATCATCCCATCCACCCCATCAGTGATCTTCTTATCTTTGACCTTTCTCTTCTCCACAACATAGCAAAAGTGTACACTTGTTTCTGTCCTGAGTACTCACTACATGGCACAATTTATGGTGAGTTTTAATACCTGTGACATTTAACATTGTGTCATGAATATCCTAATAATATTGAGCAACAAAATGTGAATGACCCCTGATATACACCCATACATAGTATGACCCACTTCTAGATACAATGAGTACCTACACATGTGATGTATGTACTGGTGGAGGAAATCCCTGCCCCACCCCAATAAGGATACCATATTCCCATTGCATTTTGTAGTTCCATTCCTTTGATCATTTGGAACAGCTCTCTCTCTCCATGCTTGTAAGGTGCCAGCTCATTTGCTGAGTTGTAGTTATTCCAGATGAGAAATCACAACTAATGACTTCTCAATATGTTTTTGTTCATGCAGTACTCCTGTGTAAAATCAAGATTTCAGAAGGTCACTGAATTCAGTTCACGTTGTTTAGATTGTGCAGTGACTACACACACACATGTACACACATGTACACCCATACACACACACATTATGTTGTGCAGAGCTGATAAGGAACACAATCAGTAACAGGATAAGATCTTACTGCTGGTATCATAGAAAGGAAAAATGACCCAACTGACGACCCAGTGTCATTGGCATGTTGATCAATCATACAACGATCACAAGAGTCTAAGCAAACTTAATGTTGCCACCAAGACTTTTTGGTATCTGTATAGTTTACAATTATCGAAGCATAAATGTAGGTTTCTCAGTATAAGCATGATTATCTCCAATTTAGCTTGTATATGTCTTGTTTGTACATTGTTTGCATGTCATCTCCTACATTATGTTGTGAGCTCCCAAGGCAAGGACTGTCTTTTGTCTTTATATCTCTATCACTGAACAGTGTCTGGTATACATTAAGTGCTTAACAAATGTTTGTTGGCTGACTGAGAATATGATTTTTTTTCTTTTAGTATGTATGTTACTATATGTCTTCAAAATATCTTATCAGTTTTTTGAAAAGACCATACTCTTTAATGACTATTGAAAAAATAATTACTATCAATTTTAAAAACTCATAATTATTTGGCACTTTATGGTTACCCAGAATTTTACATATTTTCTTTCATTTTAGTAAACACAATGTATATGAGAAGATGTATGCCTGGATAGTTGGCCTTGAAGTGAGGAAACCTGGCTGTATGACCTTGGGCTAGTCACCTAAACCCTTAGTGTTCTAGACAACTCTCCAAGACTATAAGATGAGGGGGGGATTTGGATCTACGCTGACAGGTGGAGTTTCCTCACCTCAGAGTTCCCTATACCAACGAAATCACTGCCCCTTTATCACCCCTCTCCCCCAAAAAGCAGATATACATTTTGTTGTTTACTTAATTAGTTGTGTCTGACTGTCCATGATCCATTTGGGGTTTTCTTGGCAAAGATAGTGGAGTGGTTTGCCATTTCCTTCTCCAGCCTATTTTACAGATGAGGAATTGAATCAAACAGTATTAAGTGTGACTTGCCCAGGTTCACACAGGTAGTAAGTGTCTGAGGTTGGATTTTAATTCAAGTCCTCCTGACTCCAAAGCTGATTCACTATCCACTGTACCATCTAGCTGCCCAGATATAAGTATATAGATCAGGTTAACTTAAACTCAGATATATTTACCATCAGAGTGATACTGGAGTATATTAAAATCAAATTGGTTAGCATCGCTAACATGGTCCAGCCTCCCATCCCAGCCTGGTTATCCCTTTAGAAGGCAAAGGCTTCTTGTTGAGCATTATAATACAGGATTTACATTGAATAATTGACCAAAGATATGTAATCATTCAAAGAAATAAATTATTTTTTAAAGCTCATCATAACCGTAGAGAAGAATTTTCTGCTATGAGCTCAAAAGTTTTCCTGTCATCCTGGACTTTTCCATATCTCATTTTATTATTCAAATGGCAATATATAGAAAGCATTTGGTTATTAAGCAACATATAAAAAAGAATGCTCTATTTTAAAACAACTTTATCTGGTATGGCTATTGACAATTAACCACTGCTCTACACTTAATCATGGGAGTTGACAAACTGCTGTCTGACATCCTATTGAACTTTACTGTCAACAAAATAACTAACAACTTAAGAGGAGGCATGGAAAGGGGGAAAGAAAGAAAAAAAATGAGAGGGGTGAAAGAGAAAGAAAGAGATAAGGGAGGAAAGAAAGATAAGGGAAGGTATGGTGGATGTGAGAAATGAGTGCACTAACAAAAAATGAGAAAGCTAAAAATCATTAACATTTTTAAAAAGAAAGGTTTAAATTAAATGCACAGTGGGATATGGGATATGTGTGTATAAATTATGTATTCATGTATGTATGTATAGACAGGGGTTTTATATACACACATACTCTTTTAATACACAAGCACATCATCCCTAATAAAAGCATTTTCATTTGTATAGGATATACTGTATATGGACATATACCTATATTATCCAATTTATGTCACAAATTTAAAGCATTACATAAATGACAGCCACCATTAGATGACTGACTACTGGCAATTTATTAGAAAAAGAAAAATTCTAAAACTATTTTATAAGTATAACACAATGAGAAAATATCTCAATTTTCCTTTTTAATAGCAAATAAAAGTAAAAATATAAACATTTCTATATGACAGCATGGGACAGCTAGGAGGTACAATGAATGTAGTGTTGGGCTTGGAGTCAGGAATATTTATCTTCCTGAGTTCAAACACTTACTAGCTGTGTGACCCTGGGCAAGTCACTTCACCCTGTTTGCCTCAGTTCCTCATCTGTAAAATGAGCTGGACAAGGAAATGGCAAACCACTCCAGTATCTTTGCCAAGAAAACCCCAAATGGGGTCATGAAGAGTTAGACACAACTGAATGAGAACAACATAGGATAGCATGGTGAAGAAACACAATTTTCCTTCTCCCATCCAAGATTTATGATCCTATGCTTTGTGGGCATGTATTTCTTTGAGCCCATATCTGAAAGCTTATATTTTGAAGAAGGCATGTTCTTTATCTCTCCTCTTGTGCTATGTGGGAAGGGAAAAACATGGAAGGGGAAAATCTTGTCACTTCTCCCTAATATGATAAGTAATGAAATTAAATGGGCGAGGGAGAGAGACAGAGATGGGGGAGAGACAGAGACAGGGGGAGAGGGAGAGACAGAGACAGAGATAGAGACAGAGACAGGCAGAGAGATAGATAGAAAGAAAGACAGAGAGACCGAGAGAGACAGAGAAAGACAGAGAGAGACCGAGAGAGAGAGAGACAGAGAGAGACAGAGAGAGACAGAGACAGAGACAGGCAGAAAGAGATAGATAGAGAGAGAGACAGAGACAGAGAGACAGACAGAGAGAGAGACAGACAGAGAGAGACACAGAGAGACAGAGACACAGAGAGAAAGAGACAGACAGAGACAGACAGAGACAGACAGAGAGAGACAGAGAGAGAGAGACAGAGAGAGAGAGACAGAGACAGAGAGAGACAGAGAGAGAGAGACAGAGACAGAGAGAGACAGAAAATAAAATAAAAGCTCTTATCAGTAGTTCCAGTGTATTTTAGAAGTTTTGTTGGTGACAAGAGTTCAGCCTCATCCACTTATCCCCAAATAAACTATTCACCTGGACATCATTACTGACAAACATTAAATGAGCTGGAGGACATTTTCTACCCTTTAAAATATTTTTAAACCCTTATACTTCCATGTGATCTCCATGTTGTTGCTTGATCAATTCAATGGAGACCATTAAGATGCCAAGTAAAGATTATTTACTATTTACTCATTCAAAAACTTTGTGTGGTTTATTTGCTGGTTTTCCTGCACCAAAACCATCTGAGACCAGTTAGTAAACAATATTCAAATTCACTCACATGCATCAAGAGCTAAAGGGGAAAAATAGAGGCAAATTATGATGGGAGAGAATGGAGGGAAAAAATATAAAGAAGCAGGAACTGAAATAATAATTAAAATTCTCTTGCTTTCATGTCATTTAGTAGATTTTGACCTTGTCCTCACCTTTTTGGAAGAATTTATTAGCAATGAAGTGGTCCAATAATGATAGATAGATAGATGATATGGGTATGGACACACACAATGTATAGATACACATGTGCATGTACATACATGTGTACATGTATATACAATGTGTGTATATATTTATGTATGTATATGCATATATACATACATGTATATGTACTACTTTGGAGTATTAAAATCTCTTTTCATTGAATCCATCTGCTTGTTTAGAGTTCGTATTACTGTAGGAAGTCACTTACTCCTTCAAGCAGTGATGTTCAGATCCGTAGTTCTTAGAGGCGGTGTATAAAACAGATTTTGAGGGATCCAACTCTGATTGGAACAGTTAGCCTGTGAACGTCCTCTGTATTTACGGTGGATTATTGGAAGGGAAGTAGGGGTTAAATCATCAGGTCTTCCAGCTTCCCCAGGGGTTAACCTGGCAGCCTGTTTGGCACCCACAGGAGGGCTGACAGGTAGCAGGATTTGTCTAAGCAGTCTGCATGAGAGCCAACAAGGAAAACTGAACGCTCTGGATTACTTTTGGATTATGTTGTCAGAGTGAAGCCTGATGGACAAACTGCAGAGGAATAAAATGCAATCTGTTTGGGGAGAGAGGCAGCGTGCATAGCTTTCATTTTTCAAGAAATGACAAGAAAAATCATTAATAATTTGTAAATCCGTGTCCATTAACTTTTCTCTTTGTTATCCCAAGACAGCCTTCTTAACATGAATTTGCCACTGTTTTATATCTGTTCTGCCCAGTGACAGATGGTGAGACAGATATTAAATTGGATTCTTAAAACAATAACCCTCTCCCTTCCCCCTCATCAAAAAGAAAAAACAAAGATAGGAATTGTATGCTTTATAAGATTTCTGCATTGAAGGGCATTTTTGCCAAACATACAGGGCAGAAGCAGGTGAGTCAGGTGAGATGAGTCAAGTCCATGAGCTTACCTTCTTTTCTGTTTGATCACTTTCAGAGATATAATCCTATCCTTCTACAATAACTAATACAATCTTATAATAGGAAAAATTGGACATTTTGAGGAAATTATAAAATCTGAATCAAGAACATTTTTCCACATACAAACTTTAGCTTTAGTCATAGGGATATTTAATTCTCCAATCTTCAGAGATTCGATGGCTTTAAGCACTTTATGTATTTTCTACCAGAAACAGTAAGCAGCTAGAAGACAGGGGAAATGGTTGTTTGGTAGATAGTGGACTACTAGGATATTGCAAGTTGGCAGTAGCCATCACGGATTGTGAGGAAATATACAAATATACACACATACATACATACATCTATGCATATGTGTATGTATATGTGTATACGTATATACACATATATACATATATATACACATCCATATATATGTATATCATCAATGCCTATGTTTTATCAAACCAGAAACCTTGAATTAATTCCTTCTCTTCCCCTACAAACTTAAAAATCTATCCTAGCATTGAGATAAATGTATTTAAAAGTACCTTAGTGCCTAACATATATGCTGGAAAATATGGTGAGAAAGCTTCCTCTACCAATGCAAGTTGACTTTTTTGTTGAAACTTTATAGTCTGTAGTTTGGATTTTCAAAAGATGACCAGGTAGGCACTTCTATTTGAAGCCAGTTAAAACCAAAATATATACTCTCTTACAGATAATTCTGAAATATGAGAAGGGGTGATATTCTGATAATTCAAAGGACTCTGGGTCATCTTAGAGTAGTTAAGACCCAATGGATTACATAAAAGAGACAACTTACTTTCATGTTCTCAGAGTGGAGCTTCCTAGTGTCTCCGTGTTTATGTTCTTTTCAGGATTACCACAGCAAATTTTTTCTACCAATGAAACAGTTTGGTGTAGGAACAAAATAGCATCACTGGTAGGAAAACACTTTCCCCTCATACAGCTGCTCTTCTTCTGATCATGCCAACCCTGATTAAACATAGTCTGCTATTCTTGATATAAATTCAGGCTGCTTTCTTTCTACATTTAAAAAAATCATTTTAAAAAAGAAAGATTTTGTAATTTCAAATTGTACTTTTAATGGCATAGCAAGGGCTTCCACTTGATCTCAGGTTTTTTTGATTTTGTAAAAGTAATTCAATCCCACAAACATTTATTAAGTACCTATTATATGCACTTAATGAAAGAGGCTGCATGATATAGAAATCTGACTTCAGAACCAGGAAAAATTGACTTCAAGTACAACCTCTAAGACATGATTGATGTGTGTTTCTCAACAAATAACTTAACTTTTCAATGTTCTTGGCAACTCTCATCTGTATTGGTGGAGGAAGCTTCCTCACCAAGTTCTCTATCCTATATACTAGGTACTGCAGAAATACTTATTTCAAATACATCTCAAGGAATATTTATGGGTTTGACTTTGAATTACAGGGAGCAGTATTAATACCAAATAGTTTCATCTGCA